>NC_089980.1:91340168-91640168 GCF_036417845.1 Apteryx mantelli
CTCACTTATGCCTGATGTTTTTATGCTGTTATCTTCTTCCCAGTAAGAGCAGGTTTCATCTACTTCTGACGCTGCTTCTTGTTTTTGGTTTTGCCAGTCATCCTTCTGCATGCTGTATTCTGCATGATGTCCTGCCTGTTTGCAGACCAGTGTCCTTATCTTGTATGTTGTCTGACAACTTTTGGTGACTTGGGGGTCTCCTACGTGTGTGTCTTTGCCCCTTTGGAGGTCACACAGCTCATAAAATCACACTATATGCTTATATCTTGTGTCTGGGTATGCCATCACAGTCTTGCAAAATACTTCTATACTGCTGTCAGTTACATTATTTACATTTAGGTTCAAGGCTAACTAAGAATAATTATATCCTTATCAGTACATTTTTAATTTCTAGGTATCACAGGCCTCTGCTTTGGCTACATTAACATGAATCCTGACCTCACTATTAATGCTAAGTATAGAACAATTTTATATAAATTGTGGATTCTCCAGTGGTAATCAAAATTAAGCTTTCCTTTTTTGAATGGGATCTATTTCATGGAAATGTTATGACTTGGATTATACAGAAAAGTAGATTAGATTATCACAAAAGAGCTCTACTAGCATTGTCTGTTATTAGTCTATGGAAGCCTATCAGGATACAGAACTTCTCAGTTTCAGCTATATCTACAAAATTGTACTGTGGTCAGAGAGAAAACAAAAGAATATTCAACAGAATGAGTGTTTGGATGGCAGACACTTAAACACTGCAAAGTATCAGTTGTGAAGTGGTCTTCCCTTTTTTTCAGAATTGTACTGAACTAACATCCCAGTGGAAAGCAGAGGTGCCTTCTGCTTCTTGAAATGATGCCTATCCGCTGTGATGAGAAGACTGTGGTCTTTAAAAATTTCACACTATTTAATTCAAGAGTTACATTTAGATCCCAGTTTTCAGCTGTATTCTGGTGTATTCTGGTTCTGGTTTCCTCTCTAAATTGCTATGCAGTGTTGGTAGAAATCCTTAAAGAATTGCCATTAGGTGGATAGAATATCTATTTTAAGGGAAGATTTCCTGTCCAATTGAAATTCTTTGGAGAAAGCAAAATACTGTCTTTCAGCCTTTTCTGCCTTTAAGGATATCACCAAAGTGGTCTGTGAACTTCTGTATTTCTATGCATGCTGCCTGAGGCAGTAAGCAGATAAGAGCAGATCAGATTACTCTCTATGGTTGAGTGAAGTTGTTGCAGATCAATATTGTAATGAAGTAATATACATGCACTCATCTTTTCCTCCAAGAAGCCATAACTGAAATGATTAAACCTGGAGTGTATTAAGGATACCTGATAAAGAAGTCTGTAGAAAGTTGCTTCTTAGAGGACATGTGCCTCTAAGAACTAAAATGCAGGAAATGAACTATTTCAAAGCAGTATCATTTCAGTGAGACCTTTCACTTTAATATCTCAGATGTGTTAAGCATTTTGAAAGGGAAAATAAGATTAGCTGTTCAGGGGATGTCCTTCAAGGCTCACTAGTGCATAACACAGAAAGAGAGAAATGGAAGGGATTTATGCAAACCTAATGAAAAGATCTGAATGTCTGTGTACTAAGGAATATGTAACCATAAGGGAAAAAACAGAAGCTTCTTTGATCCCTCAGTAGCAGAATAATACAGCAGTGGTCATCACTACAGCAAAGAGGCATTTTATATATTCACAGGTCACTATTCCCACACCCGCAACAGGGAACAGATCCGCAGCTGAGCTGTGAAAAGGTGCATGCAGCTGGAGTCACAATTGCAAACTATGCTCCATACCCATTAGCAGTAATGGAAGGGGAAATATTGCAGGTATGTTAAACCCTTGGTAAATCTAGTCTAATATCCTGCTATCCAACCTTCAGTTAACTTCAGGAATTATTTTTATGTCGATCTTTATGTGAGAGTTTTAGTTAAGAGGTTTATATATTATATAGAATTCAGAACACTGTCTTCTGTCAGTGACCTACATCAAATATGTCAGAGCTAGTCACAATGTATTAGAATAAGCCTGGAAATTATATTTTGCTGCTCTGTAACTGAGCTCTCCCCCACTATCACATGGAATATGTTTTGCACAGAATTAGCTGTTATGGCTAAAGTTGAGTTCATGATGACTTTGTCATATGTTGCCTTTTTTCAAGTCATGGGAGTATGATTTCTCCTATTTGAAAACATGGTCATGTTTGTTCCTCATTGAGGAAAATTTTGCTCCAAGAGATACATGACAATGGAGGGGAAAAGAAAGAGCTAAAAAGCCTCCTTCCTCAACAAAATCTATTGGTGCAGGTTATAATGAAGCCTAATTCAGAATTTCAGTGCAGTGATATTTAGAAATCTATAATTATGTTTTTTCTTTTAAACAACAAAACAAGATGCTCTAAGTTCCTGTTCTACTTCAGGTTGTGGAAAGATCATTTCAACACATGCTAGTAAGCAGAGAAAATTCAGGTTATTGCCTACTTTCTATCTGAGTTATAGAAACAGCATATTTACATGCATTCACAGAATCACAGAATCACAGAATCACAGAATGGTTGAGGTTGGAAGGGACCTCTGCAGATCATCCAGTCCAACCCCCCTGCTCAAGCAGGGTCACCTAGAGCACATTGCACAGGATTGCGTCCAGGCACGTTTTGAATATCTCCAGAGAAGGAGACTCCACAACCTCTCTGGGCAACCTGTTCCAGTGCTCTGTCATCCTCACAGTGAAGAAGTTTTTCCTCATGTTCAGATGGAATTGTCTGTGTTTCAGTTTGTGCCCGTTGACTCGCGTCCTGTCGCTGGGCACCACTGAAAAGAGTCTGGCTCCATCCTCTTGACACCCTCCCTTCAGATACTTGTACACGTTGATAAGATCTCCTCTCAGCCTTCTCTTCTCCAGGCTAAACAGGCCCAGCTCTCTCAGCCTTTCCTCATAAGAGAAATGCTCCAGTCCCCTAATCATCTTTGTGGCCCTTCGCTGGACTTGCTCCAGTAGTGCCACATCCCTCTTGTACTGGGGAGCCCAGAACTGGACGCAGTACTCCAGATGTGGCCTCACCAGGGCTGAGTAGAGGGGGAGAATCACCTCCCTCCACCTGCTGGCAACACTCTTCCTGATGCACCCCAGGATACCACTGGCCTTCTTGGCCACAAGGGCACATTGCTGCCTCATGGTCAACTTGGTGTCCACCAGCACCCCCAGGTCCTTCTCGGCAGAGCTGCTTTCCAGCAGGTCAACCCCCAACCTATACTGATGTCTGGGGTTGTTCCTCCCCAGGTGTAGGACCTTGCACTTGCCTTTGTTGAACTTCATAAGGTTCCTCTCTGCCCACAATTCACTTGTTTTCATACAGGTGTTTCCAAAATGAAATACGTTTACTTGCCTTTCATACAGGTGTTTCCATAATGAAAATAATTTGTACAAAATGTGCATAGAAATTGAATACTTAATGTATCTGAAGAAGACACTAAATGACTATGAGAATTCTAATTGCATTAATACGCTCATGTTTTGCTATGTGGTGACATTTTGTTATTCAGTTTTCTTATTACATCTAATAAAGTTTTTCTGGAAAAAGTTTTTCTCAGATGTTAGTGTGATGACATTTCTTGCAAGTCTTTTTTATCCTTTTCTGAATAACTGTTTTTTGTATCTGAAAGGGAAAATCTTTTAGCTAGTCAGTTGCCTGAAGAAAGATATTGAAAAGAATTTGTGAAAAATATCTTAAAATATTAGGTTTTCCTAACAAAAGCAGCATGTTAACATTTCTAAATCCAGTGGCAAAGGCAATCTTCCCATTCTTAAGATTCCAAGTAATAAAGGAATAGCAAAACAGAAAATTTCCCACAACATAGTATGATCTACTCCAAATAAACCACGTAATATCATAGGAGAAAACCTTGCTGCAGATCTTATATATTAAAAAAAAAGAAAAAATAGTCAAACTATAGTAAGGAATCTGTTCCCTGACATAATTTCTTCAGAACATAAACCTAATAAAGGGTGCAAAACCCAAACAACTTGATTTTTATCAGCAGCTTTTCTCATTTAGTATAGCTCTTGCCAAAAGCAGAAGTATGGACTCACCGCCTATTTTCTGTATATAGAACAGAGTCTTCACAGTCGTTTCGTTTGTCATATGTTTCCCACAGTGTAAACAGAAGAAGCTAATCGCTTGGATTAATTGATCAGTCACTGTTAATACTGGAAACGCAGCTGGTGAAACGGTGTGGATAAGTTTAAGGTACAATAACTTATATAACATAATGATATATAACTTAGAATGAGGAATTTTTAGAGCACACCTGTGTATCACTTGTTCTTGACACACAGATAAAGGAGACTATCCATACTTACCAAGCAGGGAACTGATGTCTATACGCACATAAAAGGGGTGAATCAGACCCATTAGTGAAGCATAAAGATTCAGAGATGTAAAAGGCAACAAGATCCACAATGCTGAAACTTTGCCAGAGCTCCTAGCAGTCTATTTGCTAGATTGTATAAATGATGTATTTACAGGATTTGACTGTTAAAAACCATGACCTAAGTGTGTTTTCAATAAACCTGTATATTTATCCAGTTTCCAGCTTTTCAGATTTTTAAATAGCACCTTTTCCATTCATCCTAAAATAAATAAATAAATAAATAAATAAATAAAAGAGCCATCCATATATGCCTGCATATATCCTGAACATCATTAAGAGACACACTTCTGTAAGCCTCTCACAAATCTTGGATAAGTCACATGCTTAGATAAACCCTGGCTCTTTCTCTCTCTTGACAATTTCTTTCAAGTTCCCTAATTCTCTGATAAGACTACTAATAGAGAACAGAAGATGCAAAGTAAAACATCTGGAGTACTGCGTCCAGTTCTGGGCTCCCCAGTACAAGAGGGATGTGGCACAACTGGAGCAAGTCCAGCAAAGGGCTACAAAGATGATTAGGGGACTGGAGCATTTCTCTTATGAGGAAAGGCTGAGAGAGCTGGGCCTGTTTAGCCTGGAGAAGAGAAGGCTGAGAGGAGATCTTATCAACGTGTACAAGTATCTGAAGGGAGGGTGTCGAGAGGATGGAGCCAGACTCTTTTCAGTGGTGCCCAGCGACAGGACGCGAGTCAACGGGCACAAACTGAAACACAGACAATTCCATCTGAACATGAGGAAAAACTTCTTCACTGTGAGGATGACAGAGCACTGGAACAGGTTGCCCAGAGAGGTTGTGGAGTCTCCTTCTCTGGAGATATTCAAAACGTGCCTGGACGCAATCCTGTGCAATGTGCTCTAGGTGACCCTGCTTGAGCAGGGGGGTTGGACTGGATGATCTGCAGAGGTCCCTTCCAACCTCAACCATTCTGTGATTCTGTGAAAACAAACTGTGAGAAGGTAGAGAGGCATTAGGCTAGAAGGGATTACAAAAACTTAGATTTTTGAGAGAGGGTTGATTCTGGGATAACTTCTCCCTGTTCATGTGTACAACCTCCATTGGTTTTGAGTCACAGTTTTTATACTTTTTTATTGATTTTCTGTGGGATATGTGCATGAAAATAATTCATTAAACAGTTTGGCACAGCTACTTTTAGAGTATAAAGTATATTTTTGTGGTGGGCAGCAGAATAATTTCCTGAGATAACCCAAGAGTTTATGATAATACTCACATGCAGAGCAGAGCATAAATTTTCTTCCACAATATTTTTTCCTAAAAACAATATTGTTTTCTCCATTTTGACTGCTGTGCAATGTGCTTGTAAGATTGATTTAGATTGACCCTACACACAAACCACTGCCAATGTGTTTTTCCAATTATTTTTGTATTCTGGTTGGTGGAGGAGATGGAAAGAAAGAGATAAATGAAAAAAAAAAAAAGTACCAAAGCTTAATTTGTTAACTGTTCCCATTTATCCATTTGGCCTTTTTTTCTTCTTGTTTCTGTCTCCTTATGTGGGATTCACCTTAACTAAATGTGGTTGTTTACATGTCTGAGATAGTCGCACATGACACCTTACATAGTCAACAGTAAGAAAGAGGCAATTCTGCAGTTGAATTAATCTGATCTATTTAGACATCTATGTTAAGATGAAGTGAACTGTTCTCTGAAAGTACCCATTGTTCTCTTTCTCTGTTGGCTGTAAAGGGAGCATGAGATCACTAGATAGGATGCACCCATTTACATTGTGCATGTCTAAGCTCAGTAAGACAAAGCCCACCCTCATGCTCGGCAGAGTGAATCATGTCAAAGTCATCATTTAGGAGAAATATATGTTTAGAGAGTATATGAGTCCAAAACTCTTCTATTTGTCTATTATTTAGACTATTTACTTCTGATGTTATTAACTTTGAATATGTATTAATTATTGGTTCCTGATTGTCTCTAATTTTGTTTATATATAACAGTAGTTATATTCTTCTTGAATATCTGAAATACTGGAATTTAGTCTGAAGATTTTTATGAGGCATTCCATGGCATAAAAAAAAAAAGATGGAATTCAAGGGATCAATAAACATTAGAAAATTAAAAATATACATCCCTAAGGAAAAAAAAAAATATATATACATATATCCACCATGATTTCTATTCTTTAATGTTTTCAAGAACATAGTTTGAAAGAACCTGAGAAACTTTTGGGATGACTGAATTATTTTTCTGATTAAACATCCATTTATAGAGAAAACACCAGACAATTCTGATTATTTTTGCCAGATATTCTATTCTTTCTCGAGTTTTGTCATATTGACTGGGTATTCTGCCTGCAAATTTAAAGTTATATTTGATAGTATTAGTAACAAAGGACTCCTTCTTGAAGATGCTGAGCATGTTAGTTTCCCCAAAATTAATTTATAAAACTTCCTGAGATCTCCTTGTTCGTCTTTCTCTTTTCTTCAGAAGCTGAGTGATGCAATATTAATGAGAAATTGACATACATTTCCATCTTATAGAATGATCATTTTTAGGGAGCCCAGCTTACAGTATTACATGTACATATAAGTAATCAGGACAAAAAAAACAAAACAAAACAAAACAAAAAACAAAAAAACCCTCCCCTTATACATGTGGTACCTATCTATTTTGTGTAGTTAATAATAAATATTTTGTTCAAAGCCTCTCTCTTCATCTTACTTCTGTGTCCATTCCTGGAAAACTGATATGGTTATAGGCTGATGAGAGGTTCTCTGTGTCAGAACCCCTCCCTTGCTTTTTTCGAGTTATAATAATTTCTCCTAATTTTTTCTCTGGTCCTGCAGCAAATAGGGAATAATTTGATTATCTAAGAATACAATGATAATATGAGTTATCAAGTGAGTTAGGTATGTGAAATGAATAGGTCGTCTTAACAATCTGGCAAGAATTCAGTCTGGCAGCTGTATCATTAGCATAGCCTGATTTCCCCAGTAGAGATAAGCTGAATCAATCAGAAAATTGCCTTATTTCTTATGGTAACTGTAATGCAGTCACTCCGGAGTACATCATAATATAGCTGATAGAGACATGAAATGAATAGCGGATACAAGACATACTTGGGTTTCTAAGGCAGCCGTGTTCTCTAAAAGTTACTGAACATTTCAGGTGGTCTGAGATGTTTCATGAGCTCATTGCTCCAGTACTGGAAAGCTGGTGCCATCTAATACATCAATAACATCCTTGATCTCACATGCAATTAAACACCTCAATGTATAGATGCACTGCAAGGCACAAATTTCAATTGGTATTGAGAAGGAAACACCATATTCTGAGCATCCTTTGCAGGTACCCTAGCTCAACATAAAATTTAGGTGAAGTATGAATATCGAAATAATATTTTCTGGTGTTGATCTTCTCATTAAAGGTGAAATCCTGGTTATAATCTGCTATCAGCAAGGAGAAACCACACATGAAAGATGCCAGGGCTGTTGGCTTATGCAGATTTCACGGTTAATGAGGGAAGAAAAGGAACACCCATAGGCTTGCAAAAGAGCCAAGCAATCCTTGAGCATAAAAGAGCCTGACTAGCATGAGCATAGGGTGTGGATGTGCAGTCCACAGCTGTATGTGTAAGTGCCTCCAAAGGAAGAACGAGCCTCCTTGGATAGAAAATGTAGGAAGTATAGCAAAAATGATAATAGGTTGGACCCCTCTTCTGATGCTTAATGAAAAAAGAAGGTGACACCAACTTCACCTACATTAATCAAGTGCTCATTCAGGAAGAGGGAGACCAAGGTCCCTATTAGCCTAAGAGAAACTTAAGTACCTCACAGAATTTTTCCCAAACATTGATTCACAGATGACTTCCTCTCCCTGACTTGAAGTTGAAGATGCAGCTCATCAGCAGTGCTGATCCAACAGTTTAGTATCTTCATAAAGGTAGTAGTGCATCATCCTCAATTTAGCTATATGCTCCCACTTGCTCTCTCTTGCTAAATAATGTGCTTATCTGGCTCCCTCATGAACTATTCAATTAAACCCTAATGCAGCAGAAATCAGTTCAGATTTTTGTTTTTCAGATTTTTTTTTCCTCCTGGAGAAGTCAGACAAGATCTCCTGCTAACACACAGGAAGAAGCAGAAGCACACAAACTGGAGCAGGATGTGAGAAGTTGTAGCTGAGTGAGGCAAATGGAGAAGGGTCTTTTCATGTTTGATGGACTCAGCCCTTCTCTTCAGATTTCCCCCTGAGTCACTATTCATCCAGGAAACCTGCAGTCACACAAAAGACAGAGAAACAGAGGTATTGTCACACCAAGTGACAATCCCAAGCCTGCCACTTCTTCAGTGAGTATTCCAGCAACTATAAAGACACAATGTTATTTACACTTTTCAGATTTTTCCAGAGGCCGTGGGCTGAAATCAGGTACTAGTCTGCCTCAGTGTAGGTCAGAACCAAGTTGCCTGTCTACTTAAATCCAGGTGATGCTTCAAATGGGAGGTAAAGACCCATTTTTCCAAACTGGCATTTTGAAAGTCAAATGCCAGGTGAAGGAAGCCTGTAAGATTTTAGGCCACTGTAGGGTTAAGTATTTCTGGGAAATATGCATGTATCATTATCTGGAACTTAGATGGGTTTCATACCAACTGTGCATTATCCATTTTAGTGTTTGTTCATAGCGCCAGTAAGTAAGCTGGCTCCATCTGGGGCTGAAATTAAAAAATAGGCAATATTATAGAAATTCTGTTTAATTATTCAATTTATTCATTCATGGGCTGAGTAGCACAAAAGGTTCATAACAAGAACAAAAAATGATGGATATTTCTGATTCCTTGGTGACAGTATAACTAAGAAAACACACCTTCATGTGAATTAAGATTTGCTTGTTGATATCTTGTAAACTTTACTTACTGTGTTGCTGCTAATTATAACCTGATTCCAGATGGGAGTCAAATGCTTAAAAATTCCATTGACTTCAATAGAAAACAAGAGTTAAACAGCTTAAGAAAAATCAAATCTTTAACCTTTTTAATGAAGAAATATATCTACCATTAGGAAAAAAAAGGAAAGGAAGGAGAAGAAAATAAAAAAGAAAAACTTTTCATGGAACATTTTAACACAAAACCTTGATTCCCATATACATGACACAATTTTGGAGGGGGCTGTAATCAACAGTGCTCACCTCTATTGCTGGCTGATAATTTGAAGAAGAAGATATGACTGTCATAGTGTCTAGAAGTTATATGGCATGTCTACACTGAATTTTTGAAGTGATCACTGTATGGTATAGAGACATCCAAGATAATTTTAGCTATTTGACTCAGCACTCATAGTAGCAGCAGACCAGAGCTCAGGACCACAGTGAACACATATTTCTGAATAGAAAACAAGTAAAAGTTGAGGATTTTTACTTTACCAGCTCTTTATTGTCTTTACTGATACCTTACACACAACTCAAACACTGTGCATTGCACATTGAATGTTACAGAGAATGTTGTATATTACATTTTTGACATTACACACAATTGTCTGATAGACATTGCTAGTTTCTCCCCTCAGTTAAACATCTAATTTTAGGAGATGATTTTGGAGCTAGTTACTATGTAGCTAGCAGTGTAATGCCTATAAACTTTCAGATCACATTGAGTTTCCAGAGTTTTATTACAGAATCATAAATTATCAGTTAAAAGAACTGTGGATCAATAGAACCAATTCTTCTGTTATTATAAGTATGAAACTAAGTTTAATTTAGATTCCAAATACTTTTGTAGATACCAGGCAGTACTACTTGGGAGATAAGGGTGCAGGATGGCTTTAAGTTTTGTTTTCTGTGCTGATATTGATGTTCTAGGTTTTCAGTATAAAACGGCTATGCTATTTCTCCTACATACTAGTTGCCATTAAGACATTCATTGTTAAAACATAGTTCCTCCTGTCCCTGACCACACAGGAATTGGGGGCAGGTAAATTTAAGCTATAAGAGCAGAGATAGCAATTTTGTGATAAGAAGGGATTCTTAAAATGGACAACTCTTCCCATAACTAGTCCTGCTTTAATGCTCTGTGTCTCCAAGGAAGCAGAACAAACCCCGTGTGTCTGCATTTCCTCTAGCATTTGAGATAACTATCATGATAAAATCCTGCACCGCAGCACTGATTATTTAAATCATTAAAAAAAATTGGAAAAAAAACAGCTTGATGATGGGATGCTGACTACCTGCTGCAAATTCAAAATCCTATTGACTTCTTATCAACTTACAAAGACTTTTGTTTTCCTTTGGAACAGCTCCTTTTCTAGCTGAAATAGTGTGTGTGCTAGCAGAGATCAAAAGTTTTCTTATGATGGCATTCCCTCCTCCTGCTGTTTTCCAAGTGAGAATGAATAGTAGAAAAGTTTGAGTGATATGAAAAGCTATTTATCACCACACAGAGCATCACATCACACCACACCAGTCTAGTTAAGTGGCTAATATTTAATTAGATAAATTTAAATATTGAAATGCTGTGCTGAAAAAATAACTTGTCAATAATTTTATTTGAATGGCTTGCAATTAGTACTTAGTTTAAAGCTCTAAGATCTATATTAAAGTTAATGAAGTACTGAAAACATGAATTAAGTAGTTAACTTGTAATAAGTAATGAATATGATCAATATAATTCTTTATTTAAATAATCTGTTTCATGAATTATTTGTCTTTTCTATCTTCTATTTTCTCATATAATTAATCCTTACTCATCAGAACTTCGAATCTTATCAACGGGTATCAAAAATGGTTTTTAGAACATAAATTTAAAAATTTTCTGCTGAAGCTGAAACCATTTTTATTTATAAATCAAAAGTCTACTGTTAACAGAGGATCAGACTGTGGAGACAATCCACAGCAATTTTTGACCAGTGTTAAGAGTAAAACAAAAAAGAGCTTATACAAATAAACACAGCTTATTGATATGGACTCTAGGACAGAAGAAACTGGTTTTTTTAGATAGAAACAATTGGTCACAATAACAAGTTTTAAAAATAGATTAAAATTTTGACTCAGATAAACTGCCTAAATTGTTGCTATGAAATATATGTCTTATCAATGGAGTATGTCAATGCAAAATCAACATTCCATCTGAACATGAGGAAAAACTTCTTCACTGTGAGGGTGACAGAGCACTGGAACAGGTTGCCCAGAGAGGTGGTGGAGTCTCCTTCTCTGGAGATATTCAAAACGTGCCTGGATGCAATCCTGTGCAATGTGCTCTAGGTGACCCTGCTTGGGCAGGGGTGTTGGACTGGATGATCTGCAGAGGTCCCTTCCAACCTCAGCGATTCTGTGATTCTGTGATCTTTTCCCACTCCTCAGTTCAAAACTGAAGTAATCTTTCATGTACTTTTTGTGTTCATGCAGAACATTTCTCAGTACAATCTAATGCATTTGCTTTCAGTGCAAACTTTCCAGTGACATATTGATCAATCTATTGATTGTTATAATTCTACTTACATTAAAAAGAAAAAAAAAATCCAAAATGTCCAAGCAGCAGTTGTTGGAATATACCATATGCTCATGTTTTTGCAAAGTTTACAGTGTAAGAACTGAGAGTGCAGGACATGCATCAAAGGGAGAGAAGAGGCAAACAGGGAGATTTCTGTTAGGGAGAGACAGAAAGATTATGAAATTTTTATTTGGAGACTCATCAGAGCTAAAACATTAACACTCAAGAACGAGTTGAGGGGGAGGGCAAATATCCTCTTTTATGTCTTATCTTTAGGTGAGGTAGAAGGAATGGAGTTTGGGACTATTTCCAAGTTTATTCCTGTTAATAATTTAGCATCAAGAATGCACTCGTCCGCCTCTGAAGGGTCACCTTACCTTTCTTGCAGCATTGTCATTCCTTTTTGTCCATCTACCTATTTAATTTGGGGCATTCAGGTTGATCTATTCATTTTGACAGATGTTAAGAAAGAACACTGATGAATGAATGTACTGTTGAGTCGATAGCTAATATCCAGATATGGCATAAAAAGTAATAGGAAAAGACCTTCAGGTAAGGTCTTTGTGTTATCCCCCCAGAGGGAGTTACTCTTCTGTGTTTTTACTTTCACTTGGTGAGAAATGAGCTGGAAGTATCTGATGAATTTTCCATCAGCCCAAAGAGCCAATTCACCCATCAGTCTTACTCTTGCTGCATCCAGTGCAAGCATTAAGAACATGCAGCCAAGAGTGGGAGGGACTGGAATTGCCCATTCTGGTTGCACTCTGTACACAGACAAGACAAGCAGACCATGAAACTTTATCTTGGGGGGAGGGGGAAAGAGTTCTGATGTTTATTTTAGCATTTAAGTCTGATAAATGGTAATGATTCATGAAGACAAGTGTTCCTCATTGAATAGGAAGGACTGGAAGAAAAGTAGGAGGGAAAAGGATGTTAAAAAATTTCCTGTTAAAGGAATCAAGACAAAATATTACTTTTCTCTTGATTGATCTTATAACTTATCACCATAACCGGATTAAACTTAGAGTTCCTCAGATGGCATACGCCAAGTACACTGTTGGGTTTAACCAAGTTAACACAATATTCTTCTGGTAGAATATCTCAAATAGCAAACAGGATCCAGGCTAGCACACCATGGAAGAAAATCTCTCTCCACAGCTCCTAGGGGACTCCTGTTTTAGTGCTTCAATTTAAGAAGTTCCAGAAACCTGGTGATTCAGTCCATGCTCTCAACCTGAGGGAAGAACAAACCCTTCTGTGAATTCCTTTATTCCTATGGATGATACTATAGGAGACTTTTATAGAGTAACCAGGTCAAAACAGCAGGAAATTAATCACAAATGAGATATGTTAGCAGAGTCTGTGAAGAATGAAACTTTCTAGAAAGAAGTAAGTGTCTCTGGAATTCTTTGTGAACTAAAGAAAAGCCTATTTTTCTCTTAGAGATGTTGGTCCAACTTCTTATCTCTCAGACAGCGCTACTGTGAGAAGATTTTCATTTCTCAGTGGAGGATGCAGCTGAAGGAGAAGATGAGAAGACACAGGAATAAAAGTGAATTCAGTCAACAACAGCAGACTCTGCAAGCAGATGTGAAAGTAATGTACCCTCTGTAGGACAACATATTCATGCAGTTCACAGGCTGAAAATGTAGCAGTTTTAAAACTCAAGGCATAAATTGTCAGGATCTGTATTAAAAGAAGAGGTATTTCATATTATCTAGAGAGGTTTGGGCTCGCTTTATTGTTTCCTTGAATGTACACTCTTCTTTTAGATCTTTAGACATTTCTATAGAAAGGAGAGGGCCATGATCTTGTATGCATATTCTCATAAGTTTTCATCTTTCACTGGTGCAGGAATGTGCAGGAATATATATAAATGAGGAAAACTTGTACTCACATTCTGGGAACTAAGCTGATAGGACATAAAATATCTATAATTTTGGTTATCTCACAGCCTAGAAAATATATTTTAAATAATCTCAAGGTAAATAACATTGTTATATAAACAAAAATATTTTTTTATTTTGTTTTGTTATTGTTGTTTTAATAAAATCTACTATATTTAAACAGTTAACCTAGGCTTCCATGGAGATTTTGTAACTTCTGACTATTCTGTAACATTTTTCAATATCATCTGCCTAAATCAAATGACTGAGATTATACATAACACGCAAGTAATTTATTTACCTTATCAGAGTTACTACAGATCTTGAGTTTATAGCTTAGCTTTACTAAGCAAGAAATACATAAACAAAGAATGCACTTTTCCTATGGTAATACACTTGGCAAGTACACATTTTGAGACTAATTATGCTATTTCTTGGGATTACATATTTGGCAGAAAGTCACAAATCTGGAGCCAAAAACTGACACAGTTTGTAATTGCTTTTCTATTATATAAATAAACTTAAAATTCAAACTTATTGTTTCTGTCAGTTTCTTGATCAATGCAGACAAGTAGGAACATCAGATCAGTATGGTATTTGAACACTGGCTGAAGTGCCTGATCCAAAGTTTGGACAATAATCTAGATAAATTTGAAATCTTCTTATTCATCATTACAGCTGCAAGTGGTTCTAGTTTAAGCACCTATCTATGAAAAATGGACTGATACTTTATGCTTTTAGGATACTAGTAGTATTTTGGAGAATCTAGATAAAACAATCTAACCATGGATTACAATATACTATTTACTCTAATTTTATGGGAGTTGACATTAAAACTTTTTGGGATAGAGAACTCCCTTGTTGATGGACACAAAGATGGAAATAAAGATTTAAGATATTTTAATGTTCCTTTCATTTAGTTATGTAGGAATGTCAAGATAGTACTAGCAGTAATATCTTCCATCCTCTCATATCATTAATTCAAAACCTTGATAGCCATCTTTACTTAGTCCATACATACGAATACACATATAACTTTCTCCCATATATTATATGTGCCTTTATGAGATCATAATGTTAATAAGTGCTTCAAATCATATTCAAAATGTATTTTATTTCACTGCACTCATTAGTTGTATTTTTCACATGATGACTTAAAACAAATATGTGGCTGGAATAATCTGTTTTAGATTGCTCACACTTCATTTTAAAATAAGTCTTTCTGAAATACATAATCCTTGTTTCTTAACTCAAAATAACCTATGTGTTGTAATTCAATTCCCAGATGTTCCCTCATTGCAGCTAGGTCACATTCAGGATAAGTACTGAATGTTCTAAGGGACAGCTACTTCAAAATATCAATGTCCCTAGCAGTAGAGTATGAGAAAGAAATGAGTCACTTCAGGAGAACAAAATAAAATGCTTCAGTTAATGCTAAACCAGCAATAGGCCTAAGTTTTAAAAACTATAGTCAAAGGACCCAAGTATGTTATTATGTTATGGCATAATCCAAACGTACTTGAGACATTGCTATTGGAGTAACAAAAAATGTAAAATGTAAAGCAAATTTAAAGTTATGAACAACAATAATTATTTTGACATGTTTTCTGTAATGGAAATATTTAACAAAACATTTTTTTCTGTTTTTGGACTAGAAAGTCCTTATACAAATTTCTCAGAATGCAAAAATTCTTCTTGTAACTAACTCTGTTAAACCTAAGAAGTACTGCAAATGTGTAATATCTTTTCTTTCTCAGTTAATGCTGGATGTATTTGATTTACAAGTAGGGACTTTTTATTAGCAACATGTATATGTGAAGGTATATATGTTAGTGAATAGGTTTGTGTGAGAATGACACAGTTTCCTTCCCTGAATGGATGCAACCTATGATTTCACTATACATAAATGTAACTGGGCAGAAGATATGCTGTGGGAAATAAAATCTTTTCAGAGAAGTTGGCTGATAGGAGAATTACAAAATCTATAATAAGATGTCACAATAGAGAAATGTAGTGCAGTTGTCTGTTTGCCTAAGTTAAAAAAATAAATGCTGAAATACTGAATTTTGATGTTCTTGAAACATTTTTAACACAATTATTTCCACAGTTAATTCCTGCACCTCTGAATTTTAACATTTTTTTTTTATGTTTGAAATTGTAGATATCCTTTACTTAATTGTTACAATAATATAAATCTCTCATAGAAATGCGAGAAGGATGTGCCTATATCTCTCATGGGATGCAAGGAAAAGCTGTTTCTTGGATCTCTGAAAACTGTCATACTGATTATTAAGATAAAATTCTAGAGATGGATTCAATTATCAGTGGAGTTCCAGCACAAAGAGAGAGAGCTAGAAATGCATATTCATAATGACCTCTGTTGCTATTGTTTTCAAGCCAGAGCTTCCTTGGGGCTTCTGGTTTCATTCTCAAATAATTATAAAATAAATAGTAATAAATTAAAAAGAATACTAAAGTATTTGTGTTAACAGCATAAAATGCAGTTTAATTATAAGAATTCTGCAAAGAAAAGTCACATCTCATTAATTTCTTATAATTCTTTGAACATATTAAGGTCATGGATAAAGCCAAGAACAAGGGAATATTCAATCAAAGAGAAAGGTGAAAAATTCCTACCTGATTAAATACTTTTTACACAATGCCTAATCAAACTGTAGATCTCCTTATAACTGGTAAGGCCAAAAACTCAGTGAGGTTAAAAAAGGGAATTTGAACTTTTTTTTTGAGAGTTTCTGTTCACAACATTTGGAGTTGGTTCTGCCACTTCATACAGAGAGGTTTAAATAAGTCCCTATCAGTTAAAAACTAGAGATTGATCAATTGATAAAATCAGAGCTGGCCTGAAGCTCAGGCAGCCAAACCCCTGCAGCAAAGCTGCAGAGCTTCGACATGCACTCAGGGTCCTGGCTGTCCTTACTGTTCTAAACTTAAATTGTAGGGTTTGGTTTGGTTTTGTTTTTAAGGACAGCAATCCTGAAGGGAAAAATTCATTTTTTGGAAGTAATGTACACTTTCTGAAAATGTTTGTTCTGTGTTAGTCAGGCAGTGGCAAACTCTTTTCTCTGTTAAGGACCATAGTTTAAATCATTAGGAACTGTTTGATTGTGTGTCTGTCTGAATACAACTTCTAGCATGCTGGGGTGCAGATATTGATTGCACAAGGCACACTGAACTTCCTTTGTTCTCACAGGAAAAATATTAATAGTAGTGGAGAAGAGTAGCTATTGAAAATGATTTAATATTTTGGGCTTTTGATTGGTGAGTTGGAGGTTTATCCAGACCACTTCAGTTAACATTAGGGCTTGTAATTTGTTTTCATTAATAACTATAAAATATCCTTATGCTTCTGTTTCTCCTAGTAATCTGGAACCAAGTAGACTCATCACTAATGCACCAGTCCACTACAATAATGGCCTGTCAGGTAGTGGTGTGACTGTTTCCTGAGCCTAAAACCCCTCTTTTTTGGGCCGAGACTCTTCAGATATTAGGCTTTGGATTTATGCTCTTTGTCACATTTGTTTGCTGCCTTGTGCTAACCTATCACTGTCTGAAAGGTTTTGTGCTAGAGAGATTAGTTATTAACAATGACTGGATTTATTTATTTTTTTGTCTGCCCATCATTCTATTGTCATTTGCTGATGCTTTTATCAATAACAAAATAAACTCTGTTAGAAATTTTCTATCTTTAAGCTCTTCCAGAACTTCTGTGTCTTCCTATCTAGGATAATCACTTTTTTGGATAGAATGCTAGTTATGATACCTGAAGAGCTTTGTGCATACGTTCCAGTCTGTTGGAGAGTTCTGGCCCTTTAAGAGACCTGGACCTTTCAAAATTTGTGATTTATCATCTGTTTCCAGTCTGAAGTGGGGCACTCATGGACTCAGTGAGAGCTTAAAGAAAACGTGATCCTCATAACAGCAAATAATTGAAACTATGCTGGTGAGCTGTAGGCCTAAGTGTTTGTGTCCATTCAGTTTAGACTTTTAGGCAGGGGTGCTTGTAGGGTGAATCCTGCAGATAATTGGCTATAGTGAAAGGAGCAGAGAGCTTTACCTAACTGCTGGCAGTAGGCCTGTAGAGTCTAAAAGAGCAATCTTTGTAGAAATTGATGGCTTAAGGATGTTTGATATGTCATGAGTATTATTTTGGAGGAGTAAAAATAATATAAACTAGAGGTATTAGAAACCTTTGGGTCAAGAGTGTTCTTTGGTACCCCAAATTGCTTGTTAGCTCCCAAGCTTATGAACCACTTCATGCTAACTTCTTTTATTGTGCTGCCCGTTTTTCTCCAGTTGTTTCCTGAATTCTGTCTTCCTAATTAGCAGTTTATCCTGCACCTTGACATATGGCTTATTCCTTCCTACATTGTTTTCTGCCAATATTGTACTTCTATCGTGTCTGACAATGTTAAGTCAGTGATTTTTAATTGTCAGCTTGATGATCCAGCTGGCAAATGTGCTGAAATGGTTCATGTGGTTTTCAGGATTCCGTTTTCAACATCTTATTTACCTTGCCACATACTCACAGCTTCCTCCATTTCAGCTGCCAAAATATCATTGTGTATCCTGGAAATCTTGCAGCATGCTAGCTCAAAACATCACTTCCTGGGACTTCTTGACCCCTATCCAAAACTGCAAAACCTTCTTTCTTAATGTTTCCATTAGTTCAGTTAGTGCATAATATTTTCTACCAGTCTAGGCTTTCTCCATTTTTCCTTCCTGACCCTCCTCCTCGGTCCACCCCTCACCCCCAACAGGAATATGGGAGGAGAAAGGAATCTCTACCATGCAATGACTCAAAAATAAGAACTGCAGACTTTGGAAATATAACAGGTTTTAAAGCTTCACAAAATGCTCTTCCTGACTGGTCATATAGTTAGATTACTTTTTTAAACAAATGCACAACGAAGCTCACTCTTTTGGGAGCTCACATTTCTCTTCAAGTACCCTTTGTCTTTCTCTGTTTGTGTTATTGGCCCTAACCCTCGCCTTATGAAATGGGAAATTGCCTTCTGCTCACTATCCTCCTACAATCCTTACACTTTGTATAGTTTACAGACAGTCCTTATGATCTGAAGTCTAAACCGTAAAGAACACAGTATTGCTTTTGCTCATGATCTCCATGTGTGTCTATAGAGCACTCCATATAATGTTTCAACGTTTCATTTCCCCAAAGGTTTGCTCCTGAACATTGGAAGTCAACTGTCTACATTGTTAAATAGTTAATACCATCCTTATGGTAGGTTTGGCTTATGTTGAATAGCACTCTCCAAAGCAATTTCCAAGCATGGTTTGCGAATTAGCACAGGCCAGGAACCCTTCCTAATAGGTGGTTTCTATTTTGCACAATAACAGAATATAATGGTTTAGATAAAGTCATGCCATGCCAGGTGGTGTCACAGAGCTGTCCTGAGCAGGTATAATTTTCTAGAATGAACAAAACCTTACTAGGATAAGAGTGCTTTGATGTAATAGGGAGAAACTAGGAGCTAATATTTTGGGTCAAAAAGTAAATTTGGGTATGGGAAGGTTTTTAAGACATACGATCGACCTCTAAACAGAAAGATTTTGTGCCTTTAATGTCTGTAAAGCAGGTCAAGAGGAACTGAAATTGGTGAGTGCCTCAAAAGACAGATCATTTGGAAAGACTGCCAACCCTTGCAAATGCTTATTCAGATGGAAGGAAATGTCTTTTATGTGGGTTCACTGCCATTAAACACTTTGAGGTTCAGTTTGTGCTATGGTAATATATTTTTAAAACATAATTTCTTTTCTGTACCATATGAGGACCCAAAGTGTTAGGACTTTCCAGGTGAAGCTGCTTCATTGTGGAAAGCTTAGCCAAATTTACAAAATACTATGCTGATGAATAGACAAATTAGAAAAGAGAATGATATGTTAAAACAATAGAAAGTATAGAGGGCCTACGCAGAGGGAAAAGTTTTACTCTTTATGAGGAAAGAATGAGACCTGCATTCTTAACTGTATAAGATTGGCCCACTAGTGTCAATAGAGTTTTGAGAGTTAAATCATATTAACGCAATTATAAAGTGTGATTTTGTGTATGCATATAAACTAAATTGTTTATGGCATATGAATTTTAATTGGGGGTGATAAATTACATTTGTTTATGGAATTTTGGAATCTCTTGTTTTCTGTTAATGCTTAATTTAAGCACATCAATAAAATGGAGACTTGTGTTTATGATTTTGCTCATTAGTTTTTGAAAGAAAAATATGTGATTGGCATACCTATAGCAAGCAAGACTAATACAGAAAACAAAATTGTTTTTCACGTTCAGTAGTGTTCAAAGGCAGAAAATTACTTTATCTTGTATACCCTAGACATTAAGGTAGAATGACTGACATGATAAATAGTATGCACACCAGCATTGCACACTGTACTTTGTGTACCTGTTGTAAATAGTTTACTAATCTTTTTCATAAAGAACAAGAGTTCCAGTAATCTAAAACTGGGTTTCCACAGGCTTATCAGCCCTCTCATATCTAAGGTTATTTTTAGTGTGTGCTGCCCATACTAGTGTAACAGACAAGCGTAGAACATATATAGACATGTGGGTACACAAATTCCTGTTGGAGAGCAGTTCCATATTCCACCTTATCAAGAATAATTCCACATTTAATTTATATAATTGACCTTTGTAAGAACCTTTTCTTATAACATCTTTATCTTCCTTTGTATTATCATCCGTAATTTTTCTCTTAAGTTACTTAAGGGCTTTCTCAGCCCTCTCCTTTTCTGGCCATTTCTTCAGGATTTCTTCTAGTCATCCTTACTATTATTTAATCTCCTCTAAATGCAGACCTAACTACTTTCCCCACTCTAGGTTGGAAAACTGTAAGGAGAAATGAGGTGTGAATATCAGGTGCCTGAGTACACCAGCTGCATCCTACCAGAGCTGATCTTGAACACAAGCTGCTTGTGATCAAGATCAACTTGGATATGGTGTGACCTTGGATCAGACTTCTCTGAAAACAACTAATTGTGAGAAATAGTCTTGTTGGGGCCTCTCCCCGGGCCTGGCATTTAAGCTTAGGCTCTTGTTCTTGGTCCTTGCTTGAGCAGGGGTGCCTGTGCCTGGCTTTGCATTTTGCTGGTCCTGACCCTGGCTTGCTGACTTGATTTCTTCGCTTGACCTGGACCTGTTCAGCTGTTCCTGCTCAGGTAGTGTGGGACTGCATCCTTTGCTGGTGAGGTCATTGCCCCTGCTTGCATTGCTGTCACCCTTGGCTCCCAGCATACCCTTCCTTGAGGAGCAGCCCACTCTTGCTGCTCCCTGAAAATGAGGAACTTGATCCATTTTTCCAGGATGCATTACAACAGTGAAGGCACATAGAAAGTCATCTCAGACTTCCTCAAACTAACATTCTTCTTGATCTTAAAATCAGCTTTCATCTCAAAACACTTATCAAGTTCCAATATGACCATCTGATTCTCTTATTTCATTCTGGCATCATCCATTGCTTTTTCTTTTTCTTTGCAACAGTAGTTATTTCAGGAGTCTATGTCTTCCCACATGTGTGTACAGCCTCTCCAGGTTTAGGCCTCTTTTCTAGTAGAACAGGTTGTTACTTTGAAGGAAAACAAAACTCACCTAAATTATGCACCTTGTAAAAGAACAAGGCAGGGCCACTGGATGAAACTGATTCTTCCTAATCACAGTTAGTTTGGTTTATGCCCTGAAATATGAGAATTCATACTCTAAATAGTAAAGAGTCTAAAATCAGATGCTGATTGCACAATAAAAAGGTTTATAAACAACACATAACCCAATCACATTAGGTATGCCTTTATTCACATATAATGAAAATCTTATACAGACAAGGATGAATACAGCCACAGTTTTCCCCATCTTCTGATAAGGTAGCCTTAGGTAGAGCGTCATCAGACAAGATGCACATGTCAAAGACAGGGAGCCAGTGGGAGACATATAAGTTTTCTCAGTTGATACAGCAGATAGGTGCATGTACTATATTAAGCCACAATTGTTGGTGTGTTGTGGTTGAACTTCTTGTATGTGATAAGAGACATGATTTTTTTTTTTTAATTTCAGTGAAATCCTGATGTTGGATTTGTACGAAACAATGCCGGGTAGACTGGTGGAGAGAAAAGATGGAATTTACACAACCCAGGAATGAATGTGATGCACTTAAATCTGGCTAAGACTCGAGTCTGGACTACAGATATACAATGCGGGGGGGAAAAAAAATGACACAGACAGATACAGAAGTAACCTAGCTTTCAAAAACAGTACAACCTGCAGTGGTTTAAGGTGAGACCGTTAAATAATAAATACCTGTTATATACCGAAATAATTGCTACTGCTGACAGGATCAATGCTAGGAGTGACAAGGTGTCTCAGAAAACTGGAAAAGATTAGGAAATCACAATAAAGGGCTTTTCCCCATCTTTTTGAATGGAAGGAATAATAAGAATTTTCGGTTGTTATCTTGCTCAAAAGCTAGTTTTACTCGTGAAAGAATAAACAAAACTGGCTAAAATGAGCCTAAAAGAAATGAGAAGGTTTGCGAATTCCTCTAGAAATGACACTTTCATAAGCAATACAAACAGTTCTATTAAAAAAAAAATTGAAGTTTATATTTTATCACAAATGTCTTAACATCAAGTTCAATAGTGTGTGCAACAGAAATTATTTTACTAGTCTCATTTTCAGCAGATAAAAATCCCACTGGGGAGTAATGCCAAAGTATAATAAAAGATTTTATTCATTGTCTCTAGTCAGAAATAAACATTTTCTACTCTGTGGTTTAGATGACCTGATAGATCTCCAACAATACTGTAGAACAAATACAATAATGATGTATTACCACTTTTAATGCAGGCATGTGAAATATTATCTAATTCCATACTCAGCCAGATCACTACTTGGGTATTGTGTCTCTCATTGTGCTTTTTCTTTCTTTTCTTCTTTTTATGCTATCTTATGTAAAATTCCTATTAGCTTGGAATCCATTTTGATGCTGCTTGTTACAAAGAAATTAAAGTATGAATAAACTTATTGGTATGATTGTGCACAAAGACTTAGATGCTGGTCTTTAAATAAATAACAGCCATTAACCAGAGCCGTCCTTGCTATGAGATAAAAATAGAAATCCTTTTCAAACACATACAGTCTACAGTGTCAGTATCCCCTAATTACTTGTGAGAAAATTACACATTTTTTTCCTATTGTCACTTCCATGGTTCTTCTGAGAACATATTAGAAAAAACGGAAGCCTTCGGTACTGTTCAAAGTTGTGTCTTCTCCTACCTCTGCAATGTCACATACTTCTGACTGAGCAGGCACAGGGGAGGTATGTACCTTGCCATGTTTTATTTTTGCCAGAAAACTGCCAACACTACTTCAGCTGCCTGGTACTGTCATATACCCTGAAATCTGCTGCAGGCTTACTGTAACTAACTGTAAATAACTCCACTTACATACAGAGTTATTTACATGTCCCTAGGCCACATTTTTCTCGTGTTATAGGTCTGCCACATATGCAGTTTGAGACATTAGTTTAAAAAAATTACCATAGAAACTTGCTTCCCCATTACAGATATAGTAATTCCAGATACTAGTAAATAATGTGTGTTCATATTTTAATCCATACACCCCAATTCCCAGGCAAGTTGCAAGGTAAATTTGTTTATTTATTTGTTTAAGAACTAAATATTACATTAAAAATTTGCCAAGAAACGGGGTTCCAGTTTTGAAAAATATGGATTAAAGGGAAGCTCTCCTCATTTTTTAGAACAGGGAGATTAGGGGTGACAGACTGTAACGTATTGTGGGTTTTTTTAACCAGTGTTGTTCATCAGTCAGAATGCCATTCATTTCAGTCTCTCCTTCAGGTCATTCCTGGCCACATTATTGTACTTTGAGAGCTGCATTTGTCTCCCTGGTCATGGCCTGCCTATTCATATAAAACTCTAATTGAAACTGGAGGCTGAAGGCATTCTTTGCCTTATTTTGAATATCCTGTCTGTCGAAATTGTTCACTCAAAGCCTCTCTTTATTCTATAATTTCTAGTCCAGCTGTTTCTTTTTTAATTCAGCAGGTTAGTTATTTCTAGCCTGGTTTTGTTCTGACACTGAAACATACCACTGCCTTCTTTTGAGAAAATACAATATAAGATTACTCTAATGCTTTTTCTTCTAGCCACAGAATGTCATCCTTTTTTCAGGATTAGAGACCTCATCTTGACTCTAGTAGAAGCACTGGTAAAAATGTCCTTCTTTGGTAGCTAGGAAAAGAAATTTTGTTTACAATAGTAATGGCCAGATTTACTGATGCACAGAGGTGTGGCAATGGAATATGTATATCTCAAGTTCTGAATTCCTGAGCACATTTCTATCCTGGGGACATGTATGCTTGTCTGAGGGCAACGTGTTATGATGCATTACCGATAGTTGCACTACCCAAGAAAGTACCTGACACCTCATGGAAGATGAGATGAGATGCTGATGAGAAGTTGTCCCCGATGCAGTTTGGATTATCTTCCTTCATTATCTGACGATTATGGGTTCATTCACTTGAAACATTTTTTGTTTCTTTCCTTGTTTGTCTTGAGCTTTGTGTTGTTTATTTTTTTGTCCACTCAAGAATCTGGGTGGACATGCCTCTAAGTCCTAGATTACTCACATGGGAGAGGGGCTTTATGCAAGATGAGGAACTGTTGTGAATAGAAACCCCACTATCATTACAAGTAAAAGTACTGATAGTGTGTAAAAGACACTCGGAAGAGGGACTCTGACAACTCTGCAACACATTCAAACCTGTTTTTAATCCTACTTCAATTATTTGCATCTCCTGAGTGCTTTGAGAGTTTCTGTAGCTAAATAATCCTTCTTTTAAGCCTGTGCTTCTTGTCTGTCTACCAGATTGTCCCCAAATAAGCCTTAATTAGCTTGGGTTCATTCCAGCTTACTTTAGGCATCTAACCAAAATGGATAATTTAGCTGAACACAGTGAGCTAAACCTCCCTCTAACTCTCAGTAGAGAGACAGGTGCCTGAATCATCCTGAATCATGCCTCTGTAGTTATTAACTGTAAAGGAAATTTAGAGTAATTGGACTCCTGAATTAGAAGGCTCAGTTTGCTGATTGAGATAGCAGGGATTAATTTGAGCCCTGGAGTGCCTATGGTCTAGGTGGACCTCTGGGAAAGGATGATTATGTTTGTCTTAGCAAGAAGAAAGGTAGCAGGTCTGTAGAGTAAAACAGCTGGTGTTGAATACACCTGAATGCATCAAGAGGGTTTTATTTTGGACTAGCTCCAACCCAGCCTTCTGGTGAGATACCCATCAGTTGGAGTACTTCTCCTGGACTGCATCTTCCAGGTTAACTTGTGCTGAAGGGAATTCAGTCTGCACACTCTGAGGACACTTTTACGTTACTGACAGGCACAATGCAAAGATGGAAAGACTTGGGTTCACTTTACTGTTGTCTGTTATGGTTCTAAGACTATTTCTAATTGTGTCTATTGAAATGAAGTTCACAGCAGTTGCCTATCTTAGATGTGTGGACAGAAAGCTAACTGGAAGACACAGCTAACTTATGTCCACATTGTATTACTCTGGATGACACGTTGTGCATGACTTCAACCTTACTTCACCCAGAAGAAAACCGCTTTGAACAGCAAAGGTGCACTCTAGGGCACATTGTAAGACTGTATAGGTGCAAAACAAACTTCCAGTAGAAAAGTAACAAACAAACAAACAAACAAACAAACAAAACCTCCTATACATTAAATTTCTAGAGTAGATGTATCTAGAGAACACTCCACAATGCAAACCTAAATGTGGTAAGTAGAAATGATCAAAATATTCACTTCAAAAGTGTACCAGTGATCCAAACTTAAACAATAAAGTATATACCTTTAAATGATCAAGAAAGTCTGTTAGAACAATTCCAGGGCTCCAGGGCAGCTATGTAGCAACATACAGCAGAGAGATGATGACTGTCAGAAAAAAAAGGCTGAATCTGAAAGAGCAGCCCTTGTGGGCCCAGAACTACCAACAGAAACTGCTCAGATCTCTTATGCTTGAAGCATGGGGTAGCATGAAACATCAGCAAGCTTTGAGTTTAGAACTGGGCCAATACTTCTTCAGAACTGTAATATTTTTGATCACATGAAGCTGACAAGTCTACATTACCATTTCTTTATAAAACATGGCTCAGATGAAAAACAGAACGGAATGAGACAAAACAAAACTAGCCTCCTTCATATCCTCTGTAGCATATCAAGTCAAGCTTATTGTACAAATACAGGTTCATGTTGTCAGCACATTTTTGGAGTTTTAAAGCAGGTTAATACAATTCAGTTAAAATAAATAAACTGACAGGAAAATATTTTGAGTTGGAGCCTGCAGCTTGTTGTAGCTGCTAGTAATTAGGCTTTGCTGCCTGGGCTGCATTCTTATTTGACTTTGCAAATTTTCATTTGAACACCAACTGTTACAAAGCATATGGACTGCCATGGTAATCCCATATGCCAGATGATAGCTGGCAGTTATCTGTGCAGGACTCAGACAATGATGAGATTACAGAGTGCTTTGACTGTGAAGTAGACATCTTTAAATTGTACATCTAGCTTAACAGGCATCCTTGAAATTTTAAAAGGCAGCAGTGGTAAGTATGCTGCTTTTAATGCTTCCATTTGTTCTTACACTTTTTAACGTTATTTTAAATCTCACCTTTTGTATTGCAATCCAGATGTTTTAAGACAAGCTACAAATCAACTTAAGAAGATTAACTCTAGAAAATTACAGGTCTTTGCAGAACTTTAATGGAAAACTTTTTCATCCAGCTAGTTTCATAAATTTACTGTGGACTTTTCACAAGGCAAGCTTTCTATGATAATTTAAGAAAATATTATTTGGGTGGACTTTAGGTTGACAATGGTAAACTTACTCAGAAAAAGACATCATTTTGTCTCTGACAAAGCTTCTTCACTTCTTGAAATCGAGTCTGAGAACATCTTCCCCTAAATCCAACAGCTCTCTAATTGTTGCATTTAAATCCGTCATTTTTAATTATTTCTTTTGTTCATTGCATGCACTTTGGTATTGTTAAGTGCCTGAAAGTCTGCAAATTCTCTTCCATCTAAAAGACTCTTAATCCTTTGGAAACTAAAGTTTGTTTGTTTGTTTGTTTTTTCAGAGTACTATGGCTTCTAAAACTAAAAAGATCACTTACAAGTTAAGAAGAGAGATGAAGAGGACTCCATGAAGATATGGTAACTGTTTCATTTTCTTCAAGCACATAAATCATCTCTTATCCAGGATATTCAGAACAGGATTGAGTTGCCTGGAAAAGCATATTGACCAGGAAGAAAAAATGATTAAGAAGAAAGAAGTGAACCCTGAGGTTCATCAGGTCTCTAGCCAGATCATATCAACTGTATAATCACTGTTATGTTAAATGTTTCCGATTTATCTCCAGAAGGGTGTGGGGGGGTTTTGTTTGTTTGGTTTTTTTTAACACAAGACAGGCTTATTAACTTGGCTCTTGGAAAAAATCCATCAGCAATAGTCCACAACTTTAACTATAATTATGACAATTTTGGTTCGAACTGATTTTCAGTCCAGCAGTCAGCACATGGCACAATAAGTTCACATTTGCCTAGAAAGATTATGCATTATATCTTTTGTTGGGCATGGTGATGCAAGGGAGAAACCTCAATATTCACACAGAAAATGTTATTAATAAAATTACAATGTTATATTAATGTTAATGCAGTCTTGATGTATCTTAAGAAGCACTTCTGATTGCTTTAAGATCTGTGATGCTTCACAAATATCACCTTCACTTTTGCTTATATTTTGAGTAAATGAGAAGGCTACTCGAAAGTAAATCCCTCAGTGCTGCACTTTTTGTCATTTGATGACAATCTTCAATGCCAAAAAAATTCACACAATGACAAATATCCATAAAATAAGCATTTTTATATTCTATCTTCATTTGCATTCTATATCTATCTTCTTTTATTCTATATTTTAGGAAATGCATATAAACAAAAACTGTAAATATCTTGCAAATGACAGACTGTAAAGCAAGGAACTATTTGATCAAAAAAACAAAGTACCAATACAAGTATCTTTCAAAGAACAGGATCTCTCCAACTTGTACAAGATGCTAGGGAGAGATGGACACTGTCTGAAGAAAACCAAACTGAATAAGATATTTACCTTTTAAGGCATGAATATTTGTATTAAAATATATATTTACCAGCAAAAGGAATGTACTTTGAGTTTTGAAGTCATAAAATATGCTATTAACTAAGTATTCTTCTATCTTCATCTCCTTTTGGAAAAATACCCCCAAAACTTTCATTCATATTTGATAATAAAGTCTATCTGAAAAGATATCCTTACTGAAACTCTTTTCACCAGAATGTCAAACAATGGTTAAAAATTATGCTGCAGAAAATGTTTCTAATTGCTATGAGATTTATGTTTTCTCTTTATATGGTAGGTCTTAATTGTTCAAAAAATATTAATTGTGACAATGTTCTTTTGAGATGTGCCTTTTTAAATATTGTGTCTAAATGCACTACCACTACTTGTGTCTGTAATGTACTACTTCTAACTTCAGTGGTATGTAACAGCTAATGCTGTCTACTTTACCCGACAAAGAGGATTTGCTATATATCAGTTGAAATTATTTGATCATCTGTATTGTTATCTATGACAGTGTAAGCCAGGATTCATTACTGGTGCTGGGAATTAGATACTTGGTCTCTTTCCAACTGTAAATAGATACACAGATATAACTCTGATGGGTATAATATCAGTTAAAACTCTACAGAGAGTAATGCTAAAAATAGATAGTTCATTAGATAGCCATATCTGATTCTTCTTCTTTGTTTTCACATATACTCTTTATTTTTTTCTCCTCTTGCTGAATTTTAATCTTTGGTATCCCTTTAGATCTGGAAAAGGAATAACACACACAAAGAATTATGGAAAGATGTCCCTGCACCGGCTTAAAAAATAATATAAATGTACTTCATCTTAACATATATTGTTTTGCAAGAGGGTATTTTTCAAAAAAAAATTGCTCAGTGCCTAACTTAACATACTTTCTAACAGTGAATTGTTCTTCCAGAGTCCAAAGCTAAAGCAAAAGCCTCTGAAAGAAAACTAGTAACTGAACAATTTCATGATTCCTTTCCCTTTCGCTACCTCTTCCCTTTTCCCTTTGGTTGATTATTCTCCTTTGACCTCATCTTTTGGTAAGCTAAAAAG
Organism: Apteryx mantelli; assembly: GCF_036417845.1. Taxonomy (NCBI): domain Eukaryota; kingdom Metazoa; phylum Chordata; class Aves; order Apterygiformes; family Apterygidae; genus Apteryx; species Apteryx mantelli. The sequence goes on from NC_089980.1 coordinate 91,369,224, forward strand.
CAACTGTCATATTTTGAGGTCATTAACCTCATCTAAGTATGGAGAGCAGTGATTTTTTTTTTTCCCTTCCCCACTGTCCAATAAGATTGAGCTCAGGCAATTCTCAGATGCAAATTTCTCCTCCCTCCACCCCAAACTTTACAGCAGGCAGTGAAAAGGTTTTCAGAAGTAAAAATGCACCTCAGAAGTAAAAATGCACCTGAATTAGTTCATAAACACTGCTTTAGCCATACATGATAGCTCTGATTCAAACCCTGATTTTGAAATTCTCAAATTAATAAGAAATTCAATATGAAATCAAAGGACAATTCCATTCATATATTCACTTAACCATGAAGACAGAAAGTTCCTGGTTCGCAGACAGATATTTATAACTTACCAATTAGGTTTTAGTATGAATTGATTCAGCTTTGAACAGCATTTTGGAAAGTTTAACTCAGAATAAAATTTATCCTCTCTCTCATTATGATTGCTGTATGCCTCACTTTTTATGCATAGATCTGTCTCTATCCCATAGAAAAACAAGACAGTACAAATAACTGATTAGATCTTTGTCAAAAAAGATAACATGGGGAAAATAGCAGGGGACATTTGCAGAAATGTTTGAAAAAGCAGAAATTTTTGAAAACGCTAACATTGATAGATAGAAAAGGATGGCCACCTAAGCCAAACTTGTGATTTCTCTGAATTTCTCTCTTAGCCATTGTGAGCTTGCAAGGCAAATTCTAAAATGACAGTCTTACAATTAAGTGCATATTTTTGCCGTTTTAACTTTATGGGCATCTCAGAACAAGGACTGTGTTTTAACAGAGATTTACTCAGCATAGTGGAGTTGTGTGCTGTGATTTAACAATGAGAAAAGCAGGGAAGGTGGGACACATTCCCCAAAAGACCTGGGGCAGGAATAGAGTTCCCACCCTCTGTCTGAGCGGTGGAACGCGAAAACCACAGCACTCTGAAGGGACGCTGCCAGTGCTAAAAGAAGGGAGAGCACGCCCCTGAGTTGAGCCATCTGAGGAGCGCAGATAGGAATAATCAAATCCTGTGTAACGCTACATCTTAATCTCCAGTTTCTATGGAGCTAGAAAACAACTGGGGTCCAAATCCTCTTTAGGATCTTGGGTGTACATATATTAGTGAATTAAACAATGTCAGGCCACAGGCAAGGATACTGGAACTACTTTTTCTTGTAGAATTAAATTCCTGAATGATTCCTGGCACAGTTTTGGATGTGGGCAACCAGTGCTTCCACACTCCTGAAGTGTGGGAGTCTGGCATAGGCCAGGCATCATTCCAAGCCAATAGTTTTAATGTGTAGACCATCTTGGATATTAAAACACTTTAATAGTACAGACACAGTCAGAATGCACTGGTTATGTTGGAGTTAGAGAACGGGCCCTGGAACTGTTCAGCCTTAGTCTAGATGTGTTCAGGAAATATCCTGTGAAAACATCCACGGAGCAGGAGGTGAGATAACAAGAAATCAAAGTACTGTGAGCCCCTCTCTCCCCTCATTTCCATTGATGAATCTGCATCTAGTTTCCTTTGTTCTTCGGTGATAACACAAGCTCCATGTTAAATTTAGACTGATACTTGGACACCAGTGACAGAAAAATTTAAAAGAAAATAGCAAAAATAGACCAGAACGGACATGTATAGTGAATATAAGAATATATGGATTGCTTAATGTTTCGTGGTTATGATCTTGTTTATTTTGATTTCTTAAAATAGGTAGTCTTATAGTGCTGCTTGTAGCAGCAGGTATGTATTGCTGATGTTTTACCTACTGGTAACCGTCACAATCAAGGAAGAATATTTTTCTAGTCCACTTGCATATCTTCAGCTGATGCAATCTATTTTCTGGATGATTAAAATGTATTGATTGTTTTGGATCAGGATATATGTTTCAAATTTGCTAGACCCTGCTATAAAAATATATATATATATATTAAAGGACACACTAGGAGTTATTGCTTTTTATCTAATGAGTCTGCTTGTATTATGTCTTCCAGAAATGTGTAAGATAACTAAGAAACTCTGTATGGAAAATATTGCCACAGAGGGTACATTTCATGTGAAACAAAGCAGACACCTACCTGAATAGTTCTTGAGTCTCATTCTGTTCAATTTGAACAGATCCATAACATTTGTGGGGGTAGCTGTTCTTTGGAAGGGGCGTTGTATTTGATAAAAAAGTAAAAAATCAGACTTCTGAGATCAAAACAGGAATTGTTAAAATAAATATAGCACTATATAATATCTTGTGAGTAATAAGACTAGATATATGGCACAAATGAGACTCCTGACTAACTAGAAGAATATTCCAATGGATTTTTAATAACACTTTAACATGTTAATTTAGTTCAAGAGACATCCAGAAAGACTGGAAGGCAGATGATGTAACCTCATTATTTATGTAAAAGCTTAAGGCCAGGCTAAGATATTAGAGTTTTGTAGTTTAACTTCAGTTACAGGAGAAGTAAGAGATATTATTTTAAAAGACCCAGTGAGTGAACATTTTGAAAACTATATCTCCATAAAACAAAGCTAACACATTTTCATAATTGAAAAGTCATTTCTCACTAATGTGTGGAGCACATTGCTGCTAAGACAGAAAGAGGGTAAAATACACTTCATAAACTTGTAGGGATTATAAAGAGCCATTTGGTGACATTTCCATCTCCAGAGTTTTAACCCGTAAGATACATGATTCTTGATATGCACTATGTAGAGGAGGTTTAATAGAACTCTGAATAGGGACTCATGTCTCGAAAGCAATGGATAACAAAAAGTAGCTATTAATGTATTTCTCTAAGCTTGAAAAAATTTACCAGAGACATGAATTGTACTGTTTGTAAAAAATTAAAACAAAATATTAAAAATTAAAATGATGATAAGTTCCTAGTTTTGCATCAAATATCAGTGACCAAATTCCAAGTTCTTACTTCTTTTAGGTATGTATGATACTATTGCTATCATTACTTTTTTAATCTAACAAACTGAAAATGTGATCCAGTGCATGGAAATATATAGGTCCTGCAGGAAGAGGTAATTAAATTAGGGCAAACCACTGAAGAAACATGTTAATGTAAGAGCATTTATAACTGATACTCAGAGAATTGCACTGTTTATGAACTAAAACTGGTATCCTGAGCTGTATACATTTTGAGGCCAAGCAGCTTGTTAGTTTATGATATACCAATCAAAAAATTAAAAACAAGAATATTTGAAGTTGCTTTTTATACAAAAGTGTTATGTGTGATACATACATATTTATACAAATGTTATAAAAAAAACCCAACAGACTACTGTTGCATTTAACTCAAAGAAAAACTGAGAAGTTGAGGTGAAACTCAACTTTTGATGAAATATCTGAGCACATATCTACTATTACCTACTAATTAATATTGATCACAAAACCTAAGGGTACTAAGAAATAAGAAAACAGAAATTTATTTTCAGAACTACTTTGAAAAATATTTTACTTTGAGAAATTGTGCTTCAGCAGATTGACTCTTTAGCTTTTCACTATAACATAAAACAAATTCTTTACCATACTAAAGAAGAAACTGGAATTTCTTTGGGTTATAATTCATTCAGTAAAATAAAAGCAGTTAAGCAATTGATTCCCTTCAGTGGCTGATCCTCTCAAATCATCTAGAGTGATTGGATAGACAGAGTATATTTTGTGTCATTGATTGTTTGCTGATAATAAATGCAGCAGCCAAACTGATCAGTTCAGTGTTCTAGGCTTTATTCTTACCAGAAGCAGCTGAACAAGAAGATTTTAAATAGAGAAGTACCTATAAAGAATTTCAAGTGATATTTTATTAATATTTGTTTTATTAGTTATTACTGTATACTGAATAAAAAAGAAAATACTGCATTGTCATAAGTGTTGCAGGGAAAAAAAACCTCCTGAGTTCCTGTGTTTTAAACCAAATCAGGATTGAAGTTGTTTATTGATTTATCAGCAATATATAATCAACTGGCAACCAGTGACCTACACATTCAGGATCGGTATCAACAATGCAACAGAAAAATCACAGTACTGGACACTTATAAAATCTTGATATGCAACTACAAAATTCCAAACACCGCTCTATGACTTCTGCCCCTTCACCTACTCTGCCTCCACTTGGGTACAAATCTTTATCCTTCTTTTATACTTCTTTTCAAACTTATACCTTCTTTGTTTCAAAAGTTTCTTGATAATTCACTGGTTGCTATTTTTATCCAGCTGATGTTTATCTTTTGCTTTAACATGATCAATTTTGGGCAAACATCTGCCCCAGACAGTTTTGGTTGTCACAGCCACCCACACTTGATATACTCACATTCCATCTTAACAGCTGCTGTTCTCCAGGCCCTTTTGCCAAGGGTTGGCCATGTGAGTACCCCCACAGTACTTTGCATGTGCAAAGAGGCATTTTCATTTCAATTTGAAATCAAAAACTTTAATTATGGTATTTCCTAATTTTCAGGGCTTAACTTTACAGTCTAAATGATACAGTATGATTTGCATAATTATTTCCTCTGAAGTAGTTCTAGGTGAGTTCTCTGCTAGGACTAGCCGCTACTATTGAGATCTCATAACTTGTAGCCTCCTGCTGCTTCTAGTTTTCCAAAGATATCTGGAAAGTCTGTAAGGGCTCCCCTTGATATCCATTTGATCCCTTCATTTCCTTCTCTCAGGTGAGGTTTCACACCATTTTAGAAGATAGTTGTTAATGGCTCTTAGGCTCTTTGACACTGTTGAACCTTTATAGCATGGAAGAAAAGGAAAAAAAATTCTGGTTTTACTAGTAGAATTATTCTTGTTAATGTCAGATATAAGCAAAATCTGAAAGAATAGGACAAAAAACCTTGCATTTGCATTTGATTATATTTTTAGATTAAAACAAAAAGCAATCAGCAGATAAAGACAAATATCAGAAATCTGAATGACGTATTCGGTGTCATCTTTTCATGTGATTAGTTTGGGCTGAGAAAAAAAATACTTAGGTGTATAAACAAAACTATTGAAAAGAATGCTTGTCTTTTCCATTGACTTCTTTTGTCCTGCTTGCCTGAATGATGTTTTCAGGATTACAACCTAAACCCTCACAGAGGAAGAAATATCAGGGAGTATGCAAATTCTTTTCCTTGTCTCAAATGTCATGGCTCTAGTCAGAATTCCAACAACATATTACAAAGGTGCATTCAGAGGGAGGAGATAATTCTTCACCCTAGAATTTCACCCTAGAATAGATATCAAACTGTTGTTGTCAAGAAGTACAACGAACACTTAAGACTAAATCTGACCAGGACATTGGAAAGGAAAACAAAAGTTACGTCTTTCTAAAGCTAGTGCTTTACACTACTTCAAACATTTCTCAAGATATTCAAGTCCAGTATTTCCTCAAACAAAGATGTATAATTGAATAAAAAGCAGGGGGGTTTTGTTGTTGTTGTTGTTGTTGTTTTTTTACTTTATCATAAGATATCACTTGCCAAAAAAGACATAGCTTCTTTTCAGGCATTTTTGAAAGATTTACTAGTGCTAGAGAGCACCAGTATTTCAAAACAAAAGGCATATGAAAAATAAAAGCCTTTCTAAAAATTAAATGTGAATAAAAAATATAAATCTTCCTTCTCACAGTACTTCTATCAAACCTCTTTTTAAATTTAGGACTGTTCTTTCTAAATAGTACTTCCATAATAGAAATCAGTGAATGATGAGATCCTGTGCAGCCAAATGGTTGTTAAAATGCTGCTTTTGTCAATTCTCTTGGAGAATTTGGAAATTACTTTAAGGCAGACAGTTAGAGAGATGTGAGAGAGATGCTTTAGAGGATATCTGTCCATATTATCCATGCTGGTGCCATGATTAGGAGGAGGACTGGAACTCTAGGAAGAATCTTACTTGTCTCTTTTTCATCATGTCCAGCATGGTCAAATCAGTAAGGAACAGTACTAGACAATTTTGGATGTTGAGGTATTTTGAGAAATTTCTTTGCTTGGCTGGAAGCTGTAAGGGTGTGTGGAATGAAAGAGCATCTGGTTCACTAAGTTATTTGGTTAAAAGCTATTCAGTAAAAAAGAAATAAATAACACAGGAAGTGATAAATTAAAGCACACAGACACACAAACATTAGCAAGCAGGTGATAACAGACACAATAATGAAGACCAGAACTCTCTTGCCACTGACTGATGGGCCATTAAAGAAACTACTCAGGTAGAGCCCGGAAGAGGGTCAACCTGAACTTCATAACTGATAAGGAGGGAGAAACATGATTATCATGAGTATTATGGGATTTATGAGGAGGCTTGCAGGACTGCGCGAAACTTATTTTGGGATATCAGAATGGGCTTGTGGGATCATGTAAAATTTACTACAGGATGTTTAGGGGAAGGGCCAAAAGCAGGGAAAGGGGAAGACCAAGCAAAGTGTGGAAAAATGGACAGGAGGGGGATAAAAAGGGGCTTGTCGTGTGTAAGCAGGCTGTCTGGTCCATTCTCTTCTCTGATTGAGCCCTGAGCCTGGCCACCACCTATTAACTCCTACTCTTAACTTTCTGTGTAATCTCACTGCCCTGTGTGAGTGCTGCAAAGTCTAAGAGCCAGCAACTGGAGAAGGGGTCATGGTCACAGGGCCTGTAGATGTAGGTGCCAGCAACTGAGGAGACCAGTGTGCAAGAGAGGTCTGGTTGTCAGCAACTGAGGCAGGGACTGTGGGCTGTAGGGTTCATAGGTCTGGGTGTCAACAACTGGAGAGACTAGGTATGTGCTGCAAGATTTATGTGCCAGCAACTACAGTTTATGTTATATAAATATGTATAATATATATATAACATATATACAATATATATAATATAAACTAGTGTTTATATTTTCCTAGTGAATTTTATCCTGTGCGTGTATGTCTATGTGTATTTCACTAGCAAATTTCAAGCTGGACTAGCTGGAAAGTAGGAGGAGACCCATACCTAGAAAGACTCAGGGTGTGAGTCAGCTGGACAAGAGGACCTGTTGGAGTGGGAGACGGACCCGGAGTAACGATGAGTCTCAATGTGAGTATGATCGTTCTCCCTTTATTAGAGCTTACACAGAGTATATATAGACAAGCAATAAGCACGCACTAGCAATAGCTGTATGATTGGTTTACAGTCTCTGTTCACGTGCCTAAAGTGAATACACGATTGGTGCAAAGTTGCTGTTCATGTGGAGGGGCTTGTCGGCCCCCTCCTTGACTTGTTTACCACTACTTGCCTTCCCCTTCTGTAATGGTCTAGGAATGCTCAAGGACAGTTCACATAGCCGCAGGGATCCTTCCTCTATTGTGAAGACAGGATTGCTCACTTCTAAGAGATCATGCCCCTTTTCACTTAACCATTCTTCCACAAGGACCAAAGGTCTGCGCATGGATGCTGGGCAGGCTGAGAGCTTGTGCTAATATTCGAGGGATCCATGAATGTGAGGGTGCTTTTGAGACAGGTGTGCAAGTGCATGAATTGGTTTCATTAGCGAACATCAACGTGTGCTAGTCATTGAGCAGGAGGAGAGCCACGTACCAGCTGAGAGGGCCCAGGGTCCAGGCATGGATATTAGATTTAGAGGTCATGCTAATATTCAAGGGATCGTTGAATGTGTGTGTCCTTGTGAACTTAGAGAGTGAGGGCATGTGTGTTTTCACTAATGACTTCAGTCCTAATCAGCCAGGGAAGAGGGACAAGACTGGGCTATCTGTACTTATGCTTATGTGAGGGTTGTTGTTGTTTATGGGGGTGCTGCTAAAGGTGTGGCCGGCCACTTTAGTGTCTTCTGTGTGTGTGTGTGTGTGTGTGTGTGTGTGTGTGCATGCTCAGACACATGCTCAGCTTTGCTACTGGCCTGCAACTGCAAATGGGAAAGCAGCAGCCACATCCATCAGCTTGGGACGGGGAGACCTCCTGGCTCTTAGAGTGCACTGGAGGGAGGGGGTGGGTGGGTGGGTCTAGCAGCTGGGAAGGAGGGATCCCCAGGTCCAGGAGTCGACAGGGTTCGACCACCCCTCTAACATCCTTAACAGAAGCTACCTGAGCAATAGATATATGGATCTCCAGGGAATGCAAAGATCTGAGTTTTAATAATGAGCTCACTGATGGAGAGGAAATATCAAAGACAAAAAATTGTCTAAAATAGTGCCTTTTCCTTAAACACTTAACTCTTGACTTGTTCTTTTATCCATGATGTAGAACTTTTTTACCCTCTTACTGAAATTCTTATCTCTTCTTGAAATTGTTGCTGTTGCATGGATACTTAAAACTGTTGCTGGACTGCTGAGAAGGTGCAAGGGTGGGGTACATAGTTTTTTAATTTAATGCTCCAGGACACTGCCCTAGCAAGGTGGAGAGACTTAGATACAGTTTTAGTGGCAAAACTTGTCTATTTCAGTTGAAGAAGTTATAGACAGTTCTTGCAAGAGAAAATAATGTCATATCCTAGATGACTGTCCTAGTTATGGTAAATCCCTTTTCTTAGCCTTGATAGAAGATGATACCACACAAAACAGAGAACAAGTTAACAGTTGTTTAACTTTAAAAACTTTGAAACCAGAGACAAGAAAGGCATCCACTTGGGGAGGGTAAATGGGCTAATGAAACAAATTACTTTGCCTTTCTCCTGTCATCAAGACAGATACATTCTGAACAAAAGTTATGATTTTGAACATTTTCCGACAGAAAAATTCTATCTTGAAAATTTTTATATTTCTAACTTTGTGTATTTGAGTTCAAAAGACAACTGCCCTGGATCTTTAACAGTTCCAAGAGTCATGCAGAAAAGTTTCTGTACCACATAGTGGTTCACACTGCTTATCACTTATTCTCTGCAGAATAACACGCTTTCCTGAACAACAAAAAGAATTTTAAAGATCCAGGCTGTATAAAATGATGGAAATTGGAAATACACCACACAGATTCATGAAATGTAATTGAACATCTTAAATATTCTTATTTATTAAAGAAGGCTGTGTTTTCTTTGTGCCCAGTAAATAAAGGGAAGCAAAACAGCTGGATGTTCTGTTGAGGCTGTATTGACACACGTTAAGTAAAAGTCTCCTTTTTTCCTGAGGCTCAGTATTGTATTTGAAAAATCAGGATTGTTTCTGCATGCATACATCTTTTCCACCTCAGAGCCAAAACTATGCCTTCCAATGGTTAGAAAGAATATGGTTATCCTTTTTGACTTTGTAAGCTACAAATGTCTGGTACAGATTAATGTTTATTTCCTAACTTTCAAAGAAACAAGCTCTTTTGACTTTACCTCAGCAGAAAAGCTCAGCCTCTGTTCTCCTTGATTCCATACATAATCCACTTAGCTACTTGATATAATAAAGCAATAGAATTCTAGAATTCTTCAGGTATCAGAGTGTAAATATTTCATAGCTCTTTCATATAGACAATATTCCTTGAATGAAACACAGATTCTGGTTCTGTGTTACAGTGTATCAATGGTAAAAGATATTTATCTAGTTATAAATGTTAAGTATGGCACTCATGAACAAGACCGCATATTCTCTACTGAGTCCAGTATCCTACAAGATTTTTCTCCTTAGGTGAAGTTGAATAGCAAAAGTAAACTTCTTAAATTCCTGGAAGATTCCTAACCAGTGGTTTAATGTTTTTCAACACACTGAGCTGCCATCAGTTTCTAGCTATTCCTATTTAACGAGTTCTCAGCATGTATGGAAATGAGATGACTTCCTTTGGTATCTGAATAAGGATATATGAGTCTAATTCTGACACTTCCTAAAAGTGAAATGTTAACTTTTTGTTTAGCTAAACATTTTAATAAAGACAAGTGCCTTTCAGAGGAAAATTTTTAAAAGGACAGTTCTAAAATTTTATTGATTGATATGGTGCGAAATACCTTGGTCGTTATTCAGCTGATGAGTCTTGCAGGCAGAGAAGTAGAATGAAGGGCATAGAGCCAAGCAAGGTAGAAGTGTAGTCAGGAGAAAAGCTCCTGATGTACATATTTTATAAACTGATTTTTTTTATGACATACAGGACAAGAAGAGTATCAGGAAAAATTTTATTCATATAGTATTGTCTAAAATGCAGACCCTGCTTTTGCTGCATAATAGGAATGGAGGTAAATCAAGTGGAATAAACTTACATTTGTTGCATTTTTAACTACAATAATATGGAAAAACTGCACCAAGCAAGAAGTAATTATATTCATTTAATGTGATATTTTAGAGTTAGCAAATAAAAATTAGGCAAAATTTTCCCATTTAATTTTAATTTTAATTTTCTGTTTTATTAGTGCTTAAGGAAATTTCTTATGATAGTTCTAAACAGCTGTTTCCTGACAGCTGGTGGCCTGACTATAAAATAGACTTATCCAATTAACACAGTTCCGTCATCTATTGCCTGTGCTCACGGAGAAAAAAATGTGGTCACTGTAAAGTTAGACTGACTCTGCCCAATTAAAATGTAACAATACTCAATTCTCTTTTAGTATAGTAACTATAGTTGTGTGAGATAAGATTCCCACAGTATTTGAAATTATTGTTGACTGATTGAATATGGATGAAAATGAGAACTGTCATCACTAGGTTGGTTGGAATTATGCAGAGAGAAACATTTTGAAGAGATATGAGAAGTTATGTATGTACAGAGAGCAGGAAAGATTTGGCCACTTTATTTATTTATTTATTTCATTCCTTTATGTACAGTCTAGCCTTACTTGCTTTCTCTGCCCTAATTCTTTTTCCTATACTACTCTTTTTTTATCTTTTGTACCCTTTCAGTCTCTTCTCATTCCTTTTCCTCCTGCATCTGCTGCTGGACTTGCAACCTTGAAGTTCTTCTCTCTGGTCAAGAGTAGGCTCGTGCCTGGTTCTGGTGGATTTTAATCACCTTCTCTGTTGGCCTCCTAGCCATGCTCCAAAGCCAGCTGCTACTGATGTTGAGGGGTCTAACTTAGGAAGAGATGCCCTATGGGAAGCATCCTGGAAAACAGGGCCACTTCCCTTTGTTATATGCTTATTTATTATGTTATATACTGCTCATGCTGTGAATTATTTAGGCCCATTTGGCTTTCAGAAATGAACTTTATCCCAACACAGTGGAGAAATTCCTGTTACCAAAACTTAGCTGAGTTTCATGCTGTGAGTTCCTAAAATAAAATTTGTTTCTATCTGTTGGAAGCTAAGTAAAAAATAAACCAAGAAAACTGAATTACAACAAAAGTAAATGTGATACTTTTCCAATAAGCTATGTAAGTAAACCTTACACGGAAAAGGTTTTTTTTTCAGGATTTGCTTGACACTGCTGAGGAAATTTTTTTATCAAACCAGGATCTTTGTGAATTGCCAATCTCTTCGATGTCTGTGTCATTCATTTTGGGAAAGAACGACAGATCATTTAATTTAGAATTGGGCAATTAGTATACTAAACACATGGGGGTTTTATTTCCTATGTAAGATAGGATGGGGTCATCCATATTTCACCAGATGAAAGTGGCTGACGAGTAGTTCACTAAATCCTTAGAGCCACCATTCAGGATTAGATTAGTCACATATCTAATCCAGTAAATAGCTGAACAAATAACAGGCCCCGATGATTCAGAGGAAAACATTTACCAAAAAAAGATGCAATTATGAAGTAACATGCTGGCAAAGAAAGCTTTCTGATTCTGTTAATTGAAGGTTAGTTCATGCCATGAAGCTTAAGAATTGATATCCATTACAAAAATCTTCCTTAAAAAAAAAAAACTTCTCTGTAATAACTTTTCAGTTAAAATTCCACACAGGATCATTTTCCTTTTCCCTGTTATGAATGACTGTGATGTTCCTGTGTGGATAATATTTTAGAGGACTTTCCATAATTTCCTTTATAAACACAGTCATCAGCTAGAGATGACATGTTTGACATGGAAAAGTTTTATCCCTCTAAATTTGCCTGAAAAATTACTGAAACATTCACAAAACTGAAACAATATTATTCTGCTACAGTATTTGTTATTCTTTTCTCTATAATCATTACTATGAAATGTCTATGATAGAACAGTTGAACAAAAAGCTTTCTACTGAAAAATTTTTTGTGGAAAACATGGGGACGTTTTTCTTTTTTTCTCTAAGTTTATTGTATTCATCAGTATTTATTGACAACATCAAAATTATTCCTTCTTTTTACTGATTACAATTTTAGCTTTCAGTGACTGCATATACGAGTGTTTCTTTCATTTAAAACGTCTATTAAAACACTTCATGGTTTAAGAAGCTGGGTCAGTTAGGAGCTGTATACAACTAAAAAAACCTTCATTTATATTAATAAATAATAATAATAAAAACTCCAGGATTACTCAGATATCAATCTCAGATTATGATTAGTAATATATTTACTCACTCCTGACTGCCAGAATTTGCCTTATGAGCTGAGAAAAACTAGTTGAAACCATTTTGTTCTTTCCTACTAGTTCTCAAAAGAAGGTTGTGCTCTCTGAACCATTCAGAAGAAAAGAGAAGGTATATGTTCCTATTCATATTATGTAAGGAGAGGAACAGATCTGCTTTTGTGTTTTCCTAAAGATCATCTGGAAATGGAAAAGGAACTTGCCCTATTTGTTGAACAGAAGACCAACTGTCCTTCATGTAAAAGACTGAAAAGTTCATTTAAGGTAGGTTGTGAGGCTGCTCACGTCCTCACAGAGCCAGATACCTTGGAGGAGCATGCATACTCTGAACCTACACCGTGACTTAGAACTTTTTACCTTGTTTTGTAGAATTTTCTTGCATATATTTTTGATGAGGTAGATAATAGGCTTATTCAGTTCACTTATCACAGAATCACAGAATCACAGAATCGCTGAGGTTGGAAGGGACCTCTGGAGATCATCTAGTCCAACCCCCCTGCTCAAGCAGGGTCACCTAGAGCACATTGCACAGGATTGCATCCAGGCGCATTTTGAATATCTCCAGAGAAGGAGACTCCACCACCTCTCTGGGCAACCTGTTCCAGTGCTCTGTCACCCTCACAGTGAAGAAGTTTTTCCTCATGTTCAGATGGAAGTGTCTGTGTTTCAGTTTGTGCCCGTTGCCTCGCGTCCTGTCGCTCGGCACCACTGAAAAGAGTCTGGCTCCATCCTCTCGACACCCTCCCTTCAGATACTTGTACACATTGATAAGATCTCCTCTCAGCCTTCTCTTCTCCAAGCTAAACAGGCCCAGCTCTCTCAGCCTTTCCTCATAAGAGAGATGCTCCAGTCCCCTAATCATCTTTGTAGCCCTTCGCTGGACTTGCTCCAGTAGTGCCACATCCCTCTTGTACTGGGGAGCCCAGAACTGGACGCAGTACTCCAGATGTGGCCTCACCAGGGCTGAGTAGAGGGGGAGAATCACCTCCCTCCACCTGCTGGCAACACTCTTCCTGATGCACCCCAGGATACCATTGGCCTTCTTGGCCACAAGGGCACATTGCTGCCTCATGCTTAACTTGGTGTCCACCAGCACTCCCAGGTCCTTCTCAGCAGAGCTGCTTTCCAGCAGGTCAACACCCAACCTGTACTGGTGCATGGGGCTATTCCTCCCCAGGTGTAGCACCCTGCACTTGCCTTTGTTGAACTTCATGAGGTTCCTCTCCGCCCACCTCTCCAGCCTGTCCAGGTCTCTCTGAATGGCAGCACAGCCCTCTGGGGTATCCGCCACTCCTCCCAGTTTTGTATCATCGGCAAACTTGCTGAGGGTGCACTCTGTCCCTTCATCCAGCTCACTGATGAAGAAGTTGAACAAGACTGGACCCAGTACTGACCCCTGGGGGACACCGCTAGCTACAGGCCTCCAACTAGACTCTGCACCGCTGATCACAACTCTCTGAGCTCTGCCATTCAGCCAGTTCTCAATCCACCTCACTGTCCACTCATCTAGCCCACACTTCCTGAGCTTGTCTATGAGGATGCTATGGGAGACAGTGTCAAAAGCCTTGCTGAAGTCTAGGTAGACAACATCCACCGCTCTCCCCTCATCTACCCAGCCTGTCATTCCATCATAGAAGGCTACCAGGTTGGTTAAGCATGATTTCCCCTTGGTGAAGCCATGCTGACTACTCCTGATCACCTTCTTGTCCTCCACATGCTTGGAGATGGCCTCCAGGATGAGCTGCTCCATCACCTTTCCAGGGATGCAGGTGAGGCTGACTGGCCTGTAGTTGCCTGGGTCCTCCTTCTTGCCCTTTTTGAAGACTGGGGTGACATTGGCTTTCTTCCAGTCCTCAGGCACCTCTCCTGTCCTCCATGACCTTTCAAAGATGATGGAGAGTGGCTTAGCAATAACGTCCGCCAGCTCCCTCAGCACTCATGGGTGCATCCCATCAGGGCCCATGGATTTGTGGGTGTCAAGTTTGCTTAAATGATCTCTAACCCACTCCTCCTCCACCAAGGGAAAGTCTTCCTTTCTCCAGACTTTCTCTCTTGCCTCCAGGGTCTGGGGTTCCTGAGGGCTGGCCTGAGCAGGAAAGACTGAAGCAAAGAAGGCATTCAGTAACTCTGCCTTCTCTGCATCCTTTGTCACCAGGGCACCCACCCCATTCAGCAAAGGGCCCACATTTTCCCTAGTCTTCCTTTTGCTACTGATGTATTTGAAGAAGCCCTTCTTTCTGTCCTTGACATCTCCAGCCAGATTTAATTCCAAACGGGCCTTAGCCTTCCTCGTCGCATCCCTGCATACTCTGACAACGTTCCTATATTCCTCCCAAGTGGCCTGTCCCCCTTTCCACTTTCTGTATACTTCCTTCTTCTGGTTGAGTTTTGCCAGGAGCTCCTTGCTCATCCATGCAGGTCTCCTACCTCCTTTGCTTGACTTCCTACTCATAGGGATGCACCGCTCTTGAGCCTGGAGGAAGTGATGTTTGAATATTAACCAGCTCTCTTGAACACCCCTTCCTTCTAGGGCCCTAACCCATGGGATTCCTCCAAGTAGGTCCCTGAAGAGGCCAAAGTTTGCTCTCCTGAAGTCCAGGGTTGCAATCCTACTTGGTGCCCTGCTGCCTCCTCGCAGGATCCTGAACTCCACGATCTCACAGTCACTGCAGCCAAGGCAGCCCCCAACCTTCACATCTTCCACCAGTCCTTCTTTGTTTGTTAGTACGAGGTCCAGCAGCACACCTCTCCTTGTTGGCTCCTCCACCACCTGTGTCAAGAAGTTGTCACCAATGCTCTGCAGGAACCTCCAGGACTGTTTGTGCCTAGCTGTGTTGTCTTTCCAGCAGATATCGGGGTGGTTGAAGTCCCCCATGAGAACCAGGGCCTGGGATCATGAGGCTACTTCCAGCTGTCTGTAGAAGGCCTCATCGACTTCCTCTTCCTGATCAGGTGGCCTGTAGTAAACACCCACAACAGTGTCACCCATGCTAGCCTGCCCTTTGATCCTTACCCACAAGCTCTCGACTCTCTCTTCATTCACCCCTAGGCACAGCTCAATACATGCCAGTTGCTCTCTCACATAAAGAGCAACTCCACCACCTCGCTTTCCTGGCCTGTCTTTCCTAAAAAGCACGTAGCCATCCATGACAGCACTCCAGTCATGTGAGCTATCCCACGATGTCTCTGTAGTGGCAATGAGATCATGGCCCTGCGACCACACACAGATCTCTAGTTGTTCCTGTTTGTTCCCCAAGCTGCATGCATTGGTGTACAGGCATTTCAGGGAGGTGATCGAGCATGCAGGTTTCCCAGGAGGGGTAAAAGAGGATCCTCCATAGCCACATCCCATGCGCACTTCCCTAGCTGCATTCACCTGTTGGAGGCATCCTGAATTGAGCAGTCTTTTGCCAACTACCCTGGCACTATAACTCTCCCCTTCCCCCATCTTTCCTAGTTTAAAGCCCTCCTTACCAGGTTGGCCAACCTGTTGGCAAAGACCCGTGTGCCCCGCCTCGTGAGGTGGATCCCATCTCTCGCCATCAGTTGTTGATCTTCAAACAGGGTCCCATGGTCGTAGAAACCAAAACCCTGTTGCCAACACCAGCGGCGCAGCCAGTCGTTAACCTGGAAAGTCCGTCTCCTCCTCCTCTCATCCATCCCCCTCGCTGGCAGGATTGAGGAGAAGATGACCTGGGCTCCCAGACCCTTGACCACCATCCCCAGAGCTCTGAAATCCTGCTTGATGGTCTCCAGTTTGCCCTTGGTGTCATTGGCGAGTGGGATGAACTTGTGTCTCCTGAAGAACAACCAAAGCTTCTAAGAATCCTTCCTCAGTCCTTTTTGTTTTAATTCTTAGAAGACAGCAATGTAGCTTTTCCAAAAATATCTGAAATATAACTCATCATATTTACGAGAGAGCTCTGGAATAACCTGGCTCTTTCTGGAATCCAGTATTTCAATTTGTTCCTCACCTTTTTGCCTAGAAATGAAGCACCATGCTAGAATGGTACCGTTCTGCAACAGGAAACTCCTTGTGAGATCCTGCAGACAGAGAAATCTGCTGCTCATAGATCTGTGTTTCTGTCTTGGAACTGAAAAAAGTATTCATATTTATAATTTGGTCATTTCTGTTCCCAAGTGACTGCTGTATACCATGTGCACTGAGAATGTCCATGTTTTTACATTACAAATGTCTTTTCTATATAAGGTTGATTTCTGATGGCTGAAATAAATAGTTTGAGCCATTGATATATGCTGCTCTTCTGGCTTTCAGGCCGCCACATCAGTAAAACCAGTTATTCAGTCCCACATGGTAGGTTAACAACATACCTTTATTAGATTAGCAAGGATCAAAAAAGGAGAAAACTCTGTAAGCATCACATATTCAGAATGTGTCCATTTCTACAAGGGCAAATATATGTCAGATTTCCCAAAGAATCCCAGGGCCAGGCACCAGTGTGTTGAGTGTGAATTGAATGCTATATTTCAGAGAGTTGTTTTGTTTTTAAGCAGCATGTGCTGTAACTTATGGCCATTGGCAGGAACAATCAGATTTTTGAAGCCATCTCCACACTTTAGGGAAAACACCTAGCAGCCTTTTTAGGAAAGTGCATCTCTCTGGGGCCCCTTCTGTCAGGTTGAGTGAAGGATGCATCTTTCTTCTTGAACTCAGTGTCAATTTTTCAAGACTAGAAATTCTTGTCATACATAATTCTACTTAGATTCCAATTTTAAACTGTCTCAGTTACAGCCACAATAAGCTCCTTCTGTAAAGATTTCAGTTTTACTGTCTTTGAATGTCAAAATATGGTACTTTATGTTTCCAGCACAAAGGAAAGGCTAGGCTTAGAAGGGAAAAGGCATCTAAATACTGTATCCAATAAGCAGTTTCATGTGCTTCAAATCATTATCTGTAAAATGTGCCTTAATAATTACCTTCTCTCTCATGAGCAAATGATAGCTATATATCCATGGCTTACGCTTGTTATAAATTTCTAGAATGGATACAGAATAAATGTAATTCAGTGCTACAAGACACTAAAAAGGAAAATTCCATGTCATGGATATAAAATGCTACAGATAACATGAGATTATAAATCTATAAAAGACTTGAAACATAGGCATAAGATATAACTCTTGCTTAATTGTATTGTTCTTAAAGTTAGGTAACCAGTGTAACATTTTGGATACCATTGTTCTTAAGAGTTAGGGAATTTGTGTAAAGTTTTGGATATCATCAAATATTTAAAACATTTCTAACACTAATATCAAAGAAATCATGCATCAAGATTTTGGGATTTTCATGGGTATTGGTATTTGACTTTCTTGCCCTTAAGAAAATAACCAAACCTTGTGATTAAGCCTATAGAAGCATCCTGACAAAAAAATTCTATTGTTTTTTTTTCTCCAACTTAAACAAGCTGTATTTTCCAATTAAAATTTATTTTTATAATTTTAACTTCAACATACATGGTCTTTGCAAACATAAGTTTAATTTCAAACTGATATCAATGGGCCATATCATTATTAATATGCTATAATTTCTATATGGTAAGAAATTGACAGATTCATGAAGTATATATTTTTCCCCTTTTTGAATAACTATTCCAAAAATGTATTAATAAATCAATGTTTGATGAGGACCAAGAGCATGTTTCATGATATATGGAAAAATGTGGAGATAATATGGAGGAACTCTATTTTAAGGGTTGATAAAGGGAAATCAAGTAGATGTTGATATTGATGTTCCTTCTAGTCTAAATTACTGTTGATGAATCATCTGAAGTGTAAAAAAGTAAGAAATTCTGCTTTATGGTGTTCCTATTTCTTTTTTCTGTGAAAGTTCTCAATCTGTAACTTTTCACCACCTTCCATTTTCCATGAAGTGTGTTAGGCCTTGCACAATAAGAACATTAAGAGCTGCTAAACAGCATTAAAAAAAGGATTGCAAATGCCCCGCTCAAACTGCACTGCTCACATGCTTAGATATCCACCTAGGTTTCAGTAAAGACTTCTTCAAGCCAGTTTGCTTGTTGTCAAAATTTACACTTGCAAAACTCATGTGATGGCTTATGTTTTGTTACCATATCACTAATGTGGTTATAGCTACATGATAATTTAAAAAATAATTTTAGACATAGGTCTAATTCAAGTACCAATTCCTATTCTTTAATACTGTAGTGAATATCTCATTGGTTACTACCAGAGTTGATTTTCTGTTGAACCTATGTATAAAATTGCTATTTGTTCATAGATTTCAGCTTGTGTAGAATCTGTCTTACTAGCTATATAAATGGTATATTCTTTTATAAAACATCAGTCTATTTTAGTTCTGATACAAATAGTTGTTATGGCATTTTATTCATTCCACTTGTCTCATTGTGAAAGTCATTATGCATTTTCATAAAGCATTCGAGAATAAAGCTTCAAAAGTGAGTCAAAGTCCCCTTGCTTAGTAGCTTCTTCAAAGACTTTGATGGAAATACAGATGATGTCGTCCTTTCAATGATTTATGCCAAGAATTTGCTGAAGTTCAGGAATAAGCTATATGGTTAAAAGATGCACAATTTAATGAAGGAGTGTGTGTTGCACATAAGGGCATCAGGTATGAAGGATAAGAGCACAGTGGTTCCTGAGAAGTGTATTTTCATCTGTCAAGGTAAAAGGGACTGATTAATGCCTTTGACTTTACTAATAGATTTTCTTTATTAAGTCTATGACTGAAGTTAGTTGTATGGGAAAATCTAGGTCAACTTCTTTGGGATTTATTGGCATACTGGCTTTATTTGGTTTCATATTTTCGTGCTTTTATACTTTGAATGTGGCCTTTCTCTGATTTAAGAAATGATATCAAGTTTCATCACATTCATCTGGACAATCTAAACCTCAAGTTCTGCTAGCGTACGGCCAAAGGAGAATGATCTGTTCACTCTGAGATGGTAAAGTGTGTGTCTTTTGATTTACTGACCATATAACATGGCTGCAGGATTGAGAAGAGAATAACTGAACAATCCTCATACTTTCCTTTCCTGAACACAAATTTTCACATCTTTAAGTTCACTACAGGCTCTAAATGTAGCTCATAGGACCTATAACATCACTGAAGCATCTCAACTACGTGCTAGGAAAGCTCTATAAGCTAGGAAAGCTCTCTGTTCCTCCCTAGTTTGGAGGAATCTCCCTGTTCCTCACCTTGTGACTCAAGGCAGACTCAGAGCAGGACCTTATTCCTATTAGCCTACTGTGTATAGAATTGAATAACTCTTGACTTGTACCATCACTCTTACATCATACCTTATATCCCACATTAACAAACAGTATCCAACAACTCTGTATGAATTAAAACTTATTGCCATATTAAACTGGAAATCAAGCTCTACTGCCTTTGCACTTCCTGAATTTTGACTCAATATATCTTAAATTGGAAAGAAGTAATTGGTTTTGCAGATAAAGAAAACCGATTATAGTGTAAGAATAGTCAATATATGCCTACAAAGCTGCTAGCCACCAAAACGAAAATGTCTCTTGATCAATATCCAAAGTCACACACTCTGAAAAGTTTAAGTTGTTCCAGGAAACCATATACCACATGGTATATTTGGGGATTAACAAGTTCAGTTATTGGTACCGTTATAACTTTCAGGGAGAATTTCAAGGGGCAGTTAGACCCTTTAATTTCCATTTAAAAGTAGTAGGAGTGTGAACCTTAGAAAAGATTTTTTTCTTTTATATAGTTCTGTCATTTTTATAAGGTGTTTTGCAGACAAAAAGACACATTCCTTTTGCAGGAAGAGTGAAATAAGACAAACACAAAACAAGATTCAAGGCATCAGTTCAGGGGAGCAGAGAGAGGATATATAAATAAGAAAAAAAAAGATTGATTGAAGGGAAGATAGAGGAAGAAAACTTCTGACAGATAATTATAAGAATATTTCTCACATACCAACTGAGATGTTATTGTTCTGAGATCAAATTAGGTGCTATTACTCATTGTGCTATTACATTGAACTTTTTTTTTTAAAGATGTCTCAATAAAAATGTGGTACCACACCTAGATTGCTTCTTAATACGAATCTCATCAAAATAATTAAGAGTATGAGGTCTGTAATTGTTAATCATATTAATCACCATTTTACTGCCATGCTATGATATTAATACTTTTCAACATGCTATGCCTGAGATTTTACCACAAACAATTCTAATCCTTAAAAGGTGTATTTACATTTTTTTTTCCAGAATTTCCCTTCACTTTTTCTTTTCCACACATGCTTTGGTCTTTCTTGCTTGTCCTTTTCATCCCACTCACTTTCCTAACTGCCTATTTCTAGAGGAATTGGAGACCAAGGAAAGGAATATTTTTTCCCCTCAGATATGTTATGCTGGCTGTCAAGACAAACGCACTTATTTTACAGTACTCTTATAAAGTAGAAAAGTGCATACCTCCTGTATCTTTAACATTATCTCAGCCCAAACTGTGTACTAAATTTGTCACATGGTAGCAAAGACATTTTTGCATCCTGACAACTCACTGGAAAATGTTTAATTGCTTGAAATACCATTTTTTGTGGGTTTTAAAGAAAAAATCTTTGTTGTAACACAGAGGAAAATTAGTCACTTGATGTGTCAAAGTTAATGTTATCTGCAGTTGTTGTGGATTCCCAAGAGATGGAGTGCTGAGCTGCTAAACAAAAACACCATTTTGCAAATCTGATTGGTACCTGTCAGCTGTCTCTCAAGGGATATTTTCGGCATAATTTACCACTAGAATAGATCATTTCAGGATAATGTTTAGTCTGTTTTGAAAGCTGAAAGTGTTGAATCAACTAACATCTTGTTTCTCATGGAGATTTGATTAGCGCCCTTATTTAAAAAGTCAAGCATTAAACTAACTTAAAATGAGACACCACTGAAAACCAGAAAACCAGAAGAGGTTTGAAGTCAGTCAATGAAAGTTGATGTAAATATCAGGAATAATTTAATTAAATATAAAACTACAATCAAGATCCTGAAGGTTACCAGAAGCTAAAGAAATGGTATGAGTATTGCCTTTCATAAAAATTAGTCTTCAAAAATAACAAAATATGTTATATTTTGAGGGTAGCAGCAAAAATCACTGGTCTTCTGTGTTTGTACAGTATTACAGCTTTATTTTTACCCCAGAAGTAGTTACCAGTCTGGTGACATTCATAAGAATTTTTATTTTACAGAATGAAGTACTTAAGATTTAAATTAATTTGTAGTGACTGAATATTAAACCTTATTCCATTGCACAAGGTGAAGCTGTGATGGAACCTGATCCTGTCCTTTCCATAATAATCATGTCCAACAGGAAGTATGAATCTGTCAGGCTACATTGTAAAAAGCTGTGACTGTAGCCTTGACCTACAAAGACCAGTCTTTTTAGAGCCCATAGAAATATGGTCATTCCTCCATGCCACCCAAATAGTCATTACAAATTCACCATCGTGATAGATTCTTTGGGGGTATATGCATGTGTGTGAACATGCATATGCTTTCAGCAATGGAGAATAAAGTAAATAAACTGCTAGCACTATTTAGAATTTCAGGTTAAAAATTAGTCCCAAGAAAAACACAGTGAGATTTCTTGCTACTAAAATATCTAGCTTTACATGTAGAATTTTGATTACAAGGTTTGTCTGAAAAATAAGACTAAGAAAAGAATCTGGTTTTGGATTGAAGAAAGTATTGTATGATACTAATATTTCCTGGTGAAGTCTTACTTTCTGTAAATCTTAAGGAACGAAGTGCTCTGAATACCTAAT
Source organism: Apteryx mantelli (assembly GCF_036417845.1). NCBI lineage: Eukaryota > Metazoa > Chordata > Aves > Apterygiformes > Apterygidae > Apteryx > Apteryx mantelli. Next base: position 91,391,394 of record NC_089980.1, read on the forward strand.
TATTTTGTCTGCTTTTTCTTAAGGTTCTATTGTTCATACTTAGTGGAAATGGTACCAGCAGAGAAACTTAGAACATTTGAAGGATCCATGTTCCAAATCCAGGTAATATCCAGAAAATGTGTTGTTTCTGATTGTTCAACAAAGAACTGTGATTCACTGAGATATTACAAGAGACTTCATAATATTGTGGTATATTCAGGTTGGATTAAGGGTGTCTCAGATATATATATCTGCTTTATTTCAAATTGTTATTGGATAATGAAGAGAAAAAAAGAGGTGAGACTGAGAGCCAGAAGAAGTCATATCTTTATTTCTCCTCTTCTGGTTCTAAGAAACTTGGATTCCTTTCTACACATCAAGATAGTTTTGCCTCAAAAATATGTTGTAGCGTGCAGATTAGGGCAGTCCTCTAGGACAATAGTAGATTTGAATTCCTCAGGCTGGGGAATCCTTTGAAGCAAACAATTCCACACCCTGAGTTTTCTGACTAGTAAGTACCTATATAAAATCAGGGTAGTAGCACTACATTTTTAGGAAGATGTTTCTACAGCATTTTGTAAGTGTTCAGGACCCAATCAGCATGAGCAGGATGTGCTCAAAGCATGTTTATTAGATTGGGTTTGCTAAGAGACTTCCTGTTGTTTTTTGGTGAACTGAATGCTGTTCGGGGTTCTGTCAGATTTTCTTAAAGATGATTATGCACCTTGCTGATTGCAATGGTTGACATTAGGAGAACTATGTTATGCTTTGATCATCTTTGTGTTCCTAGTCCATTGTAAGGCAATTAATTGCCTCCTGACAAAACAGTGCCATATAAATGAATGTTCTTGATCTTCAGAAGATGACTGAAAAGATATTAAATCTCTGGCAGAGAAGTATGGTTGCTCTTCTGGTCACCTCCTTAAACAGGAGGCCAGAGTGGTTCAGAACACTCATTTTTCACTGGATCTAGGTATTTAAAGACTGTTTAGGTTTAAAATAAGGTAATTAGAGACTTTTGGTACTTGGTAGTTAGGCGTAGAGTGAGGTTCTGGGGATTTGGATGACAATTTAGTATATCTAAATCTTAAGACATTTCTTAAATATTTTAGTTTTGCATTCTGTCATTTCTTACATAAGTGAATTGAATCCGACTCCAAAATATAGTTTGCATGACGGCTTATAGAGCATGGAACTGTTCAAACTGAATATGGATGACAGAATTTAGCCAATTGAAGTTCACGTAACCTGTTTCCAAAAGAAATTTCAGTACTCAGTTTTTACTAAGAAGCAGATAGGAAAAAAAGCAAATCAGGTTCTCTTGCCTCTAGTTGTGTTTCCAAAACTTTCTGTAGTTTTCTCGGTTGAATAAAATGCTCTTTCATAGCTTTTTGATGAGTGTGCTGAGCCTAGATTTTACAAAGTGAATCATCAGATGAAAATACTTGTCACCACAAGAAAAAAAAAAGCTTTGTATTAGATTTTCCTTCTGCTTTCTTCAGAGGCATTTACAGAAGCCTTGCTCTTCCTGTAAGTTCTAAACAAATTAGTCATAGGAAATTGCTTAGCATACAATTACATTACAAGAAGAGCAAAGGATGTAGACGAGTAAAAGAAAATAACATTAAGGCTGACATTATCAGGAAACAGAATTGAAAATACCCAGATATGAAAGCTTCATATTATCTTTCTTTCTCCCAATGCCTGTGTTTCAGATTGAGATATGTAATCTATTGTACAATTAATAGAGCAATGAGGTCAAGAATGGCCTCTGAAAACACTAAGGAGCAATAACTTTTTTTGCAAGGGAGAGGAGGGAGAAAAGTTTGGGTTTCAGCTGAACTCCAGTAGACCACTAAGACTAGGAGTTTAAAAAGTGTGTTTTCCTTGTTCAGGTGCTGTTCTGCACAGCTGCAACCTGAGGACATAAGAACTGAATTTTTGGCCAAGGGGGGATTGCCTATCATGTCTCCAAAAACTATTAGAGAGCAAGACAGGGCCCTTTAGGAGGATCTCTTTTGGGAGATGGAGAAAAGCACAAAGAGCATTAGTCTTCAACAGACTGCTCTGTCTGCAAAGAGAAAGGTAATGACTGGAAAAAGGTATAGCTAAATACTGCAAAACTCTTTTGGAATAAGAAATGTTAATTATTGCTTTTTTTGAATATGTGGATTATTTTGGAATGATATTATTTTAATATTGGAATAAAATGTCTGTATTGGAAACAAGAAAGCTATTCCAGAACACTTCAGATCAGTCTGTTTGGATAGTCTCCCTGGACAGTGGAAAATTCTTTCAGACATATCTATGTGCTGAAATTGTTAAGCAAACACCTTATACAGTGTCTGTTAGCTGGTCTTTAAGGAGTTCTTTCACTTCTAAGTTAAGGTAATAAAAAGATTGTAGGTAGAACCCAGGCAATTTGCAAACTCAGTTGTTATAATATTTTAACATTTGCATATTCATGTTATGGAAATAGTTTGTGTTTCAGCAGATTTCTTCCATTGGCTACAGCTGACACAATAAGGTACATGAGTAAAGCTAATGACTTCTAATACATTTGGGAATGTAGTCATATCACAGTCCAGCTCTTCTGATGATATGTCCTTGGAACACAGTGAATGCTGGGTATGTTTTTCAGCCCAATATGAGGAATTGTAAAAGGTATGTAAGACACTGAAAATTGAAATATTTCAGCAACAGTATATCCACCGTAACCTTTCAGAAGACCTCAAAACTAAATCAGAAGCACAAAGTACTTTCTGTTGTGTAGGTGTCTGACAGCCTTTTGTCCTTCAGTCTTTGGGATTGACATTGAATTCCATTCAAGCTCTAGTATTTGGACTCCAAAAAAGGTATGAAAAGGAGTCTAACTATACTTTTTCTAAGAAAAAATTTTGAGCTATTGATTCTCTTTAATTATTTGATATTGATCCTCAAACAGTTTTAGAATACACCAAATGACAAACATCCTAGAGAATGGTTTTCCTTGTAAAATTAGATACCTGCATTTGTTAACAAATAGTGCATGCTCCCTGCCACAAACAGGGAGGAACTTTTTAATTTTGAATGCTGGATTTGCCACTATCAAGGTTTTTTTATACTACAATCTAGCTGCCTCAGGCAAAGATTCTTTCTGGCATCTAGTAGTTTCTTTTTACTGTCCCTGGGAAATTAAGAACTCCAGTAGTTGGGAGCCTAGACCAATAGAACTGGTAAACTATTTTAAAGAAAAAGGGTAGAGATGAAGAAAAGCAAATGATAAGAGGCCCTCAGGAACCCTCCCCAAAACCCTCAAGGAAAAAAAAAAAAAAATATATATATATAGAATCAGACTGAAAAAACAATACTGGCACAAGAACTAGCCAGGATATCTGAAGAAGCTAAACTGGCTAAAATGTTGCCACTACCTTTAGGAAGAGCCATGCAGCTAAGCTGACAGTCATTTTTAAAACTAAAATTTCCTAAATAGTTTGTTCTAGCTGCTAAACACAAACACGTATGTAGCATATCTAATCATGGGTTTCCAGTGCCAGCTCAAGGAAGTGTCCATTATCCACTTGCTCCAGGCAGGGTGATCGACATTTTATATCTCTGAAGGTTCATTTAAGAAATAAAAATCTTGAGTCTACCCTCAGACAAACAGAACTGATGTAGTACCTTTACAGGAATGTAAATAAAAAGACCTGTAAAGAGCCATGTAACCAGAAAAGATTTTTCCCCTTGTTGGATTGAAAAACTGCCATGAAATACACGGAGGGAAGATGCTTAACAACAACCTTTTATTGCCTTTCAATAACTATACATAAGTTTATTTGATTTGGTAAATTAACCCAAAGGGAAGATACCTGGAAAGCATGGTCTAAAGAAATTCAAACAAATGGCTTTGTTGTAAAGCTGTCTTTTGTTTTCTTGCTAAACATTTTTTTGAAATATTGGGGGGTGGAGCGGAATAAACACAACCAATTTAGAGTAGTCTGATACACAATCCCTGATATTATCCAGTTTAAAAGAATGCTGATGTTCTTTGTGTTTTGGCATGCAATACACAGCAATCACAGATTCAAAGCTAAATAATATCTGCCAGGCAAAGGCAAGAGCAGGGCTGCTCTGTGCGGGAAGGTTACCCAGGAGCCAAGGTGGCCACAGCACAGACAGTGCTGAACAGAGAGGAGCTGATGACAGCAAGAGGTCCCATCCAGCGATGGTCCAGAAATCATCAGCCTAGACAAGGTGGTAAGTCGGGTCCAAGGTCTATCCAGGTAATCCAAACAGCCTTAGGATCAGCAGGAGATAAGCCTGGGTGCAGGCACGGATGGCTACAACACAGCTTAAACTAGGACTAGAGGCACAGGGCTTAGATTAAAGGGGGCTCCCGTGCCATGGTGAGAGGGTGTTGGTGGGGGTTCCAGGTGAGGGTGGTCAGGGCAATTAGGGGCTGTCTGTGCACTCAGGCCCCTGACAGAATCTTCAAAAGAATTAATGAATAAGATCTATTTGATCAGCCGTATTTTGTGGTGTTTAACTGTACAATGTTCTTCTCAGCCATTTGCAATACAGGCTTACCCATGAAAAAGGAAGGTTTGATGTGCATAATCAGAAATCATAATCGTGTCACACTTGTTCTGTGTGTGTTTTAATAGTTTGACATTAAAGCTTTTTTTCTCCAGAAATTGTTTCTAAGCAGCTGAAAAGCATAACAAATAATGATCTCAGAATCATCTAGAAACCAAATGTTCAGTATATTCTCATCCCCCATATTACCTGACACTAAGAAGAGAACTAGCAAGTACATATGCGCTAACCCAAAACCAATTTCAAGACTTTGAGAATATCTCTTGAATGGTTTCTGACAAGCTACAGACAAGGACAGGTGTGATGAATCTGCACAAAAAGGTAAACCACAAAAACTGCAAGGAAATATAATGTGTTTTTCTCTTTAAACCTCTTGAGGTTTGCCCATAGGTATAGCTGACCTTGGAAGAAAAATAAACAGGTGGCCCCCCAGCAGGTATAATCTGTTAATTGAAAGTGACAGCAAGATCTTTCTTCTAAACTGTGAAAATCAAGATACTTCCCGACATTTAGTGCAAAGTATCACTGAGACTTTTTTCATCAACATCCATACAAATTTGGAACTGATGAGAGGGATAAAACCGTGAAAGGCAGTCAGGCACCTTGACATCCTGAGTGAGATATGCTCCTCAACCTACACCGAAATGTATTTTGGGATAAAAATAAGGTGGTTGGGTTGTCATTTTCTTCCTTCCTTCTCTCAGTTAGAGGTTTTCAAATGCACTAACACATTGTAATTGGAATCTTGAGCCTTGCCCTGTCCTCAGATGTAATTTAGCAAGCTTTATCATCCAGATACATAAAGCTATGAGGCCCAATTCTTCTGTAGAGAAACAGATGCTTTTCAGAAACTGAAATGTCACAGAAAGTAGTCTCTTGGGTTATAGGAACCTTTTTTCTGACAAGAAAATTTGTGCATCCATGGAAACTCATTCCCCTGCTGAGATAAAAGTGAATTTTTCTTTACATAACACCTCAGGTAGTGGCAGAATGAACCCGTTCTCTCAAGAAGCATTTCTTGGAAAATGTGCTTTTTTCAATACAGGGATTTCTAAACTCAGTTTGCTTGAGTATCCCATGAATGGCAGTGGTGTCCAATGTCTACCTGTTGTAGGAGCAGAAGTTTCTAGGTCCTTGGCCACAAACATAGAGACAGATATAGCTCGGTTTTAATAGTCGCATCCTGTTTCTTACCACCTAAAACTTCCATAGAGATATTTTTTAAGGTTTGTGCTTGACTACCCAGACATCTGGCAGCCTGGTCTGAGCTAGTAGTGGTAGTAGTCACAGTAGTACCAAATTGCTAAGTACTCAGAAATGCTGGCTGTTTTTGAAGCAAATGCGCAGATCATCTTGAAAGCTCAAGGCAAGGAAGACTAATGCTCCCTGGCAGCTTCTTCTTCTTCTTTTTTTTTTTTCCCTGCAGGTACTATCAGGTTTATTTTCATATATGCAAATGTTTAATGTGCAATAAATCCAGTGCTTTCTGAATATGTTTAGACTGCATTTCCCTCCATTTCTGTATAGAAAATCCCAGCACAAACACAGTAGCAGTTCTCACACCTGCATCTGCTCACTTTAGAAACTGAGGTGCAGATGCCAGACACACTGTCTCCTATCCCTTATTCTGGTGCCACATGTCCTTGCTTCCAAGGACAGGACACCAGTCTCATGCTTCCAATCTCCCAGCAAACAGGTACAAACCAGAATCCTCACCTCTTTTTTCGGCATCTATATGTTCACTTCCCCACAGAAAGTGTTTGCTCGTATTTCATCCTATTCCTACATACTCAGACAAGAATGTAGGTTCTGGAGTAATTCAATAGTGTTTGCCATCCTGATGTATCTCGGATAGAAGCTTCTGCTTAGCAAAACAGTAAGTTCATGGCCAAGTAGCTTGACTGTCTACGAAAAAGATATTTACCATCCAGTTATTACGTCAAGACTTTCTCTAAAAGCATTTTATGCTTCAGTGCCTGTGGTTCAGTCTAGACATAATCAAACCCACTTTAAATGAATTCTCCTAGGCATAGGTAGCAGTGTAATTTCATGAGCAGAGCACTCAGTGCAGGTTGCACAACCCACTAGAGAAATACAAGTGAACTCCATGCTACCATAGCTAGACTGCAAGTAGTACCTGAGCTAGATGGTTTAAATAACATTCAGCAGCATCCCTGATGCATGTCAGGACAAAAGGAAAATGGAGAAGAGCTGATATACTTGTCAGTGTTCCAGACCAGAAAAATAAAGTGAACTGCTCATGTACTGTCATCCTAAATGTAGATGTTCAGAAAGTTCCCTAAAGTGTGTGAGAATTAGTGTAGTTCAAACTTGTATTGAGGAAGCTTAGAAATTATCTAATGAGACATACTGTTTGTTTGAAAAGATTAGAACTGGTGGTTCAGTGTCACTATGGCTGATCAGGGTAATGCTGGAAGATCATGAGGCTGAGGGTCCAAATCTTTACTGGTCAAAAATACATTTTTACTCCTGAAATTATAATATTGCAGTCTAATGCTTTAGCTGCTAAACAGTAGTCTCAGTTGTCTGTTCTTGTTTCATGATGAATGGGGAAAAGAATCCTTATGTATCTACTTTCTGCGGAAAAACTAATTTCCAAAGTTCAGAAGAAAATAACTCTTTTAGCCTAGGAATCATCATGATGATGTATTCTCTCAGTGCTAGCATAAACCACATAGTGAAAAAGAAGTTAAAAAATAGAAAAAAGCTTCCATATTTTAAGTGTTCATACTCAAAGGCTTTTTTCCAATATCTCATGTGCTCCTGGTTTCCCTTCAGTTCTGGGAAGTCTCTTTGCTGAAGTCACAGAAATACGCAATAGGTGTTCTTTTTTGAAGGAAAACAACAGTGGTAATGAACCTGTCTTCAGACAAAGCTGATATTGCCATAGCTCCATTCAGTGGTGAAGCCTCATCTCATGACTGGAAATTCCTTGTAAAAAGACTGGAGAGTAGCTTGCTGAAATCTACCTCAGTATTTTCCTGCTCATTGTCACCAAAAAATAAATGAGAATTTTTAGAAAAGTAAGAGGGAAATTATTGATCTTCAAATGGCTGTTAGACTGGTCTCCACTATAACATCAATTACTCTCAGTATATTCAGACTGTATTTCCAAACTGCACTGTGAATACATCAAATATACTGATGCTAAGTGATGGTACTGGTATCAAGTAATATGTAAAGTTGCTTTTGAGTAGTATATCACCTAAACTAATTAATAGATAGATTCCCCAATTCTTCTTTTAATAAATAATAACCTTTTGCTTTTGTGGAATGTGTATTTTCTTATGTATGAAGGGTGACCATGTTTCCACATGTACCCTGTAGTGTATTATTTTTAATTTACGGGATATTGTTGTTTTCCTCTTCTTTCTTCCTGGAGGAAAAAAAAAAAAAGAGAGAGAGAGAAAGAGAGAGAGAGAGAGAGAAAGTTTGAGGGATGAGGTTGTAATTGAAAAAAGCTGTTGGCAACATGGCAACTAGTTTGTATTTTCTTCATTCCCTTCAGGGAAAATTAGAGCTAGTCGCAAATTTTGATATGCTGATGTCTATTACAAATGATTTAATTGTATGAAGATTTATAGCATTATAAAAAAGTGGATTGGGGGGAAGTTGTTTGGGAGGGGGGAAATGTTCATTTCAGGTGTATCTATATCAGTGTAATATAACAGGTTGTCAGAGCCCTACATGCACAGAACTGCATATACTATTATCTTTTCCATAGCAAAAATGAGGACTAAATTTTAGGCTATTGAATACTTCCCAGAGAGCCAAAATTCATCCTCTAAGCCTTATTCCGTAGCCCATCACTGAGAAATCATGCTGTTGCCAAGAAGGTGTGTCCTCCCACTGTGTTTTCTTGAAGCAACAGCTTAACTCTATGACAAGCACAAATGGGTGAGTTTGTTACTGCTCCCATTGGTGGAGGGTGTAGAGCAGATCTAGCCCAAGTCTCTTCCATAATCAGGACCATGCTGAGTGAACAGTTTGGTTTGTTAAATCAGGTCATTTTTCATTTCTGGGGGGAGAAGGTGCTGGAAACACATTGTCTATGCCTAAGCTGTTGCAATTTTTCCTAGAAGGTATGCAGTTCCAACTCCCAGTTTCTTCTGTTGGGTAGATTTCATGGGTGATTTTGCCTATCATAATTTTTTATTTTCTGTTGAAAGACAAATTATGGCAGAAAATTCCCAGCCAGTTTCACTTGAAGCACACTACTTAGTGTACTGTTGACTGATTTTTACTCTCTTCTGCTGAGGAAGTCTGACTAGCTTAAGACTGAAGAATCTTAGCAGCACAGTTGAATGATACAGTCAGCACACCTTTTACTGGCTACTGCTGCTGCCATCAGTAATAGTGAAGGCTATTGCTGTATAGGAACAGGGATCTCCAAAAAGCATATAGCTAGTAACAAATACATTCTTCTCCTTTACAAGAGAAGACACTGATTGGGATGAAATTATACCAAAGCAGATTTTAGTGTTTGCTATTTCAAACATGCTGCTGCATCAGCTGACTTATTTCTCGTCAGTATTGACATGTATATGTGCATATGTGTATATGCATGTCATTACTGATGAGAAATGAGCACACAGTTGCCATATATGTGCATTACTAAAAGGTAACAGGATCTTCTTTATTGTTCATTAAAGATAATAATGAATGTGTATCTATTTTCACTTTGATTTGCTTCATCCATCTACTTTTATCTGACTTGGAAAAACTTTATACAACCAAAATCTTTGAAACGTCTTTTTCTGTTTTTCATCACTCATGTCAATCCCCTACAAGACACACTGGCTTTGACTGTCAGGAGGACATTTTGGAATGATTTGATTAGTCTCTGTACATCGTATCTTGATGAAAAATTGATCATGATCTTACACAGCTAACTACCAAAATCAGATTTGTACAATCGACCTAGTGAAGCACTTATCTCCTCCTAGCTATAATTTTAGACATCTCTGAGATCCCAAGAAATGTTCAGATCTTTCAGTATTTGGCCAACAAAATCTATATAAAGCTCTGATTCTTCAAGTGCTGCATTTTTCCACTGTTTTGAACATTGAAGCTATTTTGTTTTACTTAAACTTCCTTACTCCCCCCTCCACTTCCCCCCCCAACCCCCCCTCCCCCCCAAACCTCCAGTCAAACCAAATGGTCCAGTTTATTCTCATCTTTGACCTAAAATACCACTGCCTCTGGTCACATTAGCTTAAGCAACAGATAAGTAGGCTTTAGCACCATCTAGCTAATTCCCAACGTAACATACTTCATTGAAGAAGCTTTGTAAATCCTTTAGGAAATGTTGTGCTTCCATTTCTAGCAATCTCACACATGTTCATTTTTAGTCCCCATGTGATAAAATGTGCCCTAGTTGCAAGCACAAGGCTGTCTGGAGGGACAAGCACTAGTGAGAGGGTCACTCTGGTTTTGTGCTGTGGTATTTGCACTTCATGATAGGTGTGGCAGTGCTGCCCCCATCAGCACTGGTTATGCAGCCTGCTACTACTCTTCTCAGTTGATTTCAATGAGGCAGTCACTCTACCATGAAATGGATTTGCAGTTTCATTCTGATGGCTATACAACACTGTAAATATTTCAAGGAAAATCCCAGGAACTAAGAAAGATGTGGAAACAAAGCTGCAAATATTGTATGTCTAAATTTACATTTTACTATTTCAACCTATGATTTGTAAGAGAAATGACATTAAAACTGTTTATTATGTCCTATAATAAAACACAAACAAGAGCAGAGAAACTCTGCTCTTTTTAAGCAGTGAGTGGTCTGACAAGCATAATTGCTTTCTGCAAGAATAACCACATTTGTCCTTTTTTTCTTCCTTTACTGTACTCACTATACAAACATTATATTTACAGTGTCTAGAAGACCTACAAGATTCAGATTTAACTCATTTAGTATCTTAGAGACTTGCAACAGTTCTCTGCTGCCAAGGTAAAAATTTGCTGTATGTGCTGAGACTGCTTCTTTTAGTCTTCTAATCTTGTTTTCATTTGTGCACCTCTGCCATCAAGCAATATGCAACTGGACTACTTTAACAGTGGCTTCATTTCATTTACATAGTGTCAGGGACATAATAAAATTTTCACATGGAAATTACAGAAAAATCTGAGCATTAAGGGACCTAAGTTGCTTATGGATAAAATCCTTAAAGTTTCAGCAAGATGAAAATTTTCAAATCATAAACCTTCTATTAGAGAAAAATGATGATTGTGGCAAAATGAATTTTATTAGCTAGCAGTAACACTTAAGTTTAATATTTACAGCTGAGTTAATGCAGGACTTGTAATTTTCCAGTAATGCAGTTGGTATCAAGTTAGTAAAGGAATGCTGTGAACTTATCCTTTTGCTGCATTAAAGGAATAAAATACATTAAATATTAGTTGAAAATGAATGGAAAATACTATACCAATGTAACCTAATTTTTTCCCCTCTGTTAATGATAATTATACACTCAAAGTGCAATTCAGAAAAAGGACAAAAAATAAAATATAAGACAGTTCCAAAATTTAACAGATTTTTCCTGGCTAAACTACTTATACATTCAACATGGTAGAATTTTTTGGTTACTTAAAGTAGGTTGATATTGTATTTAAAAGCACTCATAATATTTAAACTGACTTCCCCTCTACTCAGCCCTGGTGAGGCCACACATGGAGTGCTGGGTCCGGGTCTGGGCTCCCCAGTATAAGAAAGACACGGAGCCCAGTGAAGGGCTACTAAGATGGGACTGGAGCATCTCTCATATGAGGAAAGGCTGAGAGCTGGGACTGTTCAGCCTGGAGAAGAGACGAATGAGGGGGGATCTTATCAATGTGTACAAGTATCTTAAGGGAGGGTGTCGAGAGGATGGAGCCAGACTCTTTTCAGGGGTGCCGAGCGACAGGACGCGAGTCAACGGGCACAAACTGAAACACAGACACTTCCATCTGAACATGAGGAAAAACTTCTTCACTGTGAGGGTGACAGAGCACTGGAACAGGTTGCCCAGAGAGGTTGCGGAGTCTCCTTCTCTGGAGATATTCAAAACGTGCCTGGACGCAATCCTGTGCAACGTGCTCTAGGTGACCCTGCTTGAGCAGGGGTGTTGGACTGGATGATCTGCAGAGGTCCCTTCCAACCTCAACCATTCTGTGATTCTGTGATTTCTTTCAGAAAACATGGAAAATCACAATTAAATGACTTCATAATAGGTAGATAGTTGACTTTTTTGCAGTAGTGAATTTTGAAGAGGATCTGTATTTTGGATAGCATGGGTAAACTGTTGAGATCACAGAATCACAGAATCACAGCTAAGATGTGTACTTTTAATTTATTATTATGGTATATAAATCAACTTGTTTTTACAGTGTTTAGTATCCCTAAAAGTTAGTTGAATAAGTTGCAGATTTTTTTTCTGTATATTTCTTTCTCAGTTTCAGTTAGGTTCTGAAACTAACACTTGGGCCCCTCTGGGGAATTTTATGGTGTAGAATTCACCTGGAACTCACCAAGCACATTTCATCGGCCACGTGTTGAATGCTAGTACAGAGCGTACGATATATCTGTAATATTCTAGTTACTTTGGATAGGTCACCCTAATATGGATAAAAAGTACTTTTTTTCCCCTTTTTTTTTTTTGGTTCTATACCCACTTTTTCCATTACAGGGATCATTTGCTCCCATTGGGAGCAATAAGTTTCATAATTCAATTCATTAAAATGCATTAACTAATTGTCTTCATTCTCTTGCAGTTAATTAAACCAAATTAAGTCAATTATACTTTTCTATCTCTGACTTTTCTTTTGCCTAATCTAAATTGGAAAAAGTGAGCCTTAGCTTGAAAAGAAAAAAATAAAATATTCCCTACAGCAAAAGCGGAAATCTTAATATCATACTGTGAAGATAGCTAAAAGTCAAAGTGATATAAAATGACTTTTAGCCTAATGTACTTATTACAAAGATTGATTACTTGTCTTTTTTTTTTTTTTTTTGAAAACAATGACATAGCTTTACAAAATGGACATAAAGGTATGTTGCATTAGGCATTTCAACAGAAGACAGCCATTGTATAAAGTTGTCATGATATTGCACTGATTTCAGCAGCTGAATTTTATTCCTGGAGTCAAATAATCACTGTATTCCTGCTGAAAAAAAAACAAAAAAAAAAACAGTTGTTTTTAAATATATCTGTTCTTCTTAAAGAACAGTCTGTACATAATTTTCAGTTTTGATTAGCTGCAAGAAAACAATGAAGTTAACTTTTTTAATAATAATTTCATTCTTTGTTTTTATTTCATTTATTTTCTCCTTACTTAGCAACTCTTTTTTGGTTGAATTCTTATTATGCTGCTGTTACCTTGATGTCATAAAAATTACTTTAGAAAGATTTTGTGGCAATAAAATAGAACATTTCCAGAAGTACCCCGCCTTGAAAATTAAAAGCCCTAAAATGTTCCTGACCTGTGGAGACAGTTGAAGATCACAGTAGAAAGTATAAAACCTTTAAGAGTGTGATAAAATCTAATGTGGATTGGCTTTTCAGCTCACTTTCATTTCCCTCTGTTAACTATGATTTTGCACACAAACATTAAAAATGAGCAGCACTTGTGTTACTTCACAAGTGGTGTTGGATCAGTCTAGTAGGCGACCACAGGTGACCCATAAATTTTCTCTGTGCTTTTTCTCTCCTGGTACCAATGTGCAGCAGAAGACCAAGGGCCTAGGGGTGCGAAGATAACAAGCATTTCCTGTGAATCATTCAACTGACTAAAGCACTCTCATTTCCAAATGAGCTCAGAGCAATTTGCAGTATCAGGTATTTAATCTGGTCAGGATACAGTTTGGGGAAATCACAGAGATTAAAAACTTTCTGCTTTCGTGTTACTCTGCAGTCTCTTTGCTCCCTAAGAAATGGAAACTCAGACATCTCTGCCTTGAAGCTGCGCTTTCTGGGTGAGGCATTATAGTCACTAAATGAGACATTTCTCATCCCTTTCACTCTCTGCGTTTGGAATTAGACATGATGACCCAGTTACAAAAAAAGTCTCAATGAAGAGATGGGATGGGACAAAAGATCCGAGACACTGGTTTAGACGGATCTATTCTCTTTTTTATGCTTTTATGTTGCATTTACTTTCATTTTTATCCCAAGAAGCATCAGAGAACTTCTTTCTTTATATGGCAGATACTTGACTTCAGTTCTTCTCCAGGTGATTTGCCACAATAGCTACTATTCTATCACATGCATCAACCTCCAAGGATCTCTAGCTACCTGTCATCCTTCATTGCCTGTATCTTCTCAATAGTTTTCTAAACCTGGGCTCCCAAATTTGTTTTTCATTAAAAGCAGCAGTCTTAGGAACATTCAGATTAATTCCAATTTTTTCGCAGTCCATCTAATTCACCCAAGCTGACCTCTGGAAACCTGAGATATTAGGAGCTTAATGAATAAATTCATTCAGAAATATGCATTTTTTTTTCCATTAAATCTAAAAGAATGTTTTTTAATGTCATATCAGTCTTGATCCTTATCCTGCTTCTTTTCAGAAAAACTTGAAAGTGTATTTCCATGGCCAAAACATGTCAGGTAGCTAAGAAAGAATATACTTGTCTTCATAAATAGAGCAAAGACTGTGTTTCTCTTTCTCATCAGGTACATATTAAGGCATTAAAATCTAACCCTACTTATTGCTTTAAGGAACTGAGACTTGTCTGTTGCAGTGTCTAGTCAGAACAAATCTATCTAACAATATTTTCAAATTTCTTTTCTGTTTCCAAGAACATTGCCCATGAGTTAGAATATATCTCTAGGGGGGAATAAAGGATGATAGTGATCTATTCCTATACCTTTCCTCTTCAAACACTCCATTACTTTTCTATATATGAACTACCCTATATAACAAAATAATAATAATAATAATAATAATAATAATAATGCATGTAAACTAAGTAGCTCCTTTGCCAATTTTTGCCTCTTCTGTCTAGCACATTGGGTGCATGCACGGTGACAAGCTCCCACACCACTGCCCTCTAACACTTTAAAGATTATCTTGCTTTTGCTAAAGCCAGGAATAGCACTGACCAGTCTCATTACTGAATGTTACAGAGGTCTCTCTATGCTAGGGAGCGTGTTCTAAAATCAAAGGATGGTATAGCCAGCTTGTGTTTATCAGGAACTTCACAGCATCCTATGGTGTCAGGGTTACTAGCTGGTGTTTCAAGATAAGGGTATGCACTGGAAAATGATAGCCAGTCTGATCTCAAAGGGTTGGTTTGAATAGAGAATGTAACATTTCTCATTCAGTGGTATTGTGCATTGAAACCTTCCTAAAGCCAGGAACAGTGTGTGGGAAAATAATAGCTCCAGGGCTGTCTTTGCTTCTGCATCTGGGTCTCTTTTCTGACTCTAATCTTAATTTTCCTTTACATCAGAGGGCTGGAACAAGCTAGCATTCAGGCACAAGGTCCCACTGTCGGTGCACTCGGAGGCGCAGGACTCTGAAAGATATGTTCTGTTAGTAAAATACAACTTCTCTTAAACAGCACGCAAGCTTACCAGGGATGTTTTTCCAAAGCAGGCAGTAAATAGTTTATAGTCCCACAAGACATTTGCTTCCTTCCAGCTCTTAATGTTTCTCCTCTTCCTTAAACAAATACAGATGCAATGGGTCAGACTTTCTGTGAACAGTGCAAAGGTGCTTTCAAACCTCAGGTATCTTATTTTCTCTTAGATGGTTCTCCTTTCTTTTCAGAGCAAAGAGATATGACTAGAGAGAAGGAAAAAAATCTGAAAATAGATCTTGGTTCTAGCCATCTGTATCTATTATTTCATATGTGTGATGGTATTTGAGGCAGACAAAAATTAGAGACTATAAAGATGAATGAATAGCGGTAATTATTTGTTGATCTTGCTTCAGTATATCATATATACTACCAGATGCCTTAGAAATAACAGCTTTAACAATGGAATGGATATGAAATTCTCATTAACAGCAAAGAATCTTTATATTCTTATCAAAGGCAATATAAAATTCTTAGCTTATGTGCTGTCTTCTGAATATTTTACCTGTGGTTATCTATATATTTCTGTATATAAAACAAACAAGTAGCTTTCTCTGAAAAATATTTGAGATAGAAGATAGCACCTTGCAAAAGTATATATTTGGAATATCATTGCTCTGCATAAGGCACTCCTGAATTTTGTGCTGTGGCCAAATTCATGAGATTTAGTCCTCTTCCCAAATGTATAGGCTCACATAATTAAAGCTATCTTCTGTGGCTAACCACAGAGAAGAAAATGATGAAGCCAGCCTACCTGTCTCCCTAACTTAAATGATCCAGTTGGGTCAACTGAGAGATGGCTTGCAACATGAGGGCACTTTTTTAACACATGCTCATTGGCCCCTAGGAAGACACAAACACTGGTATTCCTGAATTTAGGAAAGCAAGGTAAAAAAATTAGAAAAATTAATTTACTGATTGAAAGAAAAGTGTTTTTTATTTTTTATTTTTTTGGTGATTTTATTTTTGCCCTTTTTGTTTCCTTCTAAAAACTATTCCATGAACAGAAAGCATTGAGAGACATCAAAAAAAAAAAAAATTGAACTTTGATTAAGAGTTTCTAATAAAAAGGCAGTCAAGATAGAAAAAAATAGGAAAGCATTCTTCCCTGAGGGTGCCACCCCAAGGAATGTTCTCATCAGCATCTTTCAGGACTTTTTATGTAACAGAAAGGTACAGATTAGACAGTAGAAAAGTACTTTTTAATCAATTTTAACCAGAGAAATATTAGAAAACAAGTCCAGACATCCATCTAGTAATCATGCAAAGAAAAGGGTGGTGAATTCGTGCCTTGGTGGAATGACTTTTTCAGTGCAAAATTAGTTGCTTACATTAGATATCTTGATTTAAGATAAGATGTTGTCCCACTGAGTTCACATTGATAGGGTTTACAGCTAGTTAGAACAACTGCACAGGGAAATCACACCTTAATATTTAGCTAAAAAAAAAAAAGAGAGAGAGAGGGAGCAAAAAGAAGGTAGAGTGTTCTGAAAGATAAGAAAGACAAGTCTGTGATAGGCACTAAATTATATGAAGATAAATAGCTAAAAAAGACAGTGATTGTTGTGTATAAGGATATAACTGAAATGTGATATAATCTGCATTCATGAGGGATTCCATTTCCTAGCTCTGGGATTTTTGGACTTAATGTTTTTCAGATTTGTCTGCATGTTGCTTTTGTTGATATACTTTGTTTTGTGGGGGGAGGAGAGGGGGAGAGAGATGGGACACCAAAGAGAAACAAATCGCCAAAATTAATAAAAGTCACCCCAACGAAAAAGAAAAAATAGTAACTGGATTTTAATTTCAATTCCTCATTTCTATGTAACTACAAAAGACTGAAGGCCATTAGTCCAAAGTAAAAAAATACCAAAAGATGCATTATTTCATTAAAATATGCTGTATATTAACCTCTATATACCTACAATAAAATTAGCCATGAAAACAGACATGAACTGGTATGTTGTAGCCATCATTCTTCCTATCACAACTGAAAGGACCCTGGAGAGAAACATTCAGTCTTCTTGATTACTATGACATTTCTAATTACGAATGTTCTTCTATGGTAACATTTAGTGAGAGATCCTTGATGGAGACAGTATCAGAAAACTAGGTCGGTCCATATAGTGCTATGTTCTATTTCCTATTTTTGTTACTAAAAGAAGACTAGAAGGATCTTTTGAATTTTGTTTCCCTGTCCAAAAAGTGTGTTGTTTACTGAAGGGCTGTCCAATGACTGTGCCCACACATAGGACTTGTCAGCTCAGGGAAGGACGAGCATGAGGAAATGGAAGGCCCAATGCCAGGTTACTTCTTTCACATCTTAGATTCTTTTGCACTAAAATCACCTGGATGAATTTAGCCTATGTCTAATTAATGTGCCACGCACTAGATTTACTATCATAAGTTGCTGGATAACAAGAAAATTGCAAAAAAATCACTAAAATTAGCACTTTTCATCTACATTAATTTAGCAAATTGATGACTTTGAAATAGCCCCAAACCAGAAACAAAGAGCACTCATAAGACATTGCTAAATTAGTCTTTTGGTAACTGTTTCAAAAACAAAAACAAAATTAGGTGTGTTGATGCAGAACATACAGAAACAAATAGTGGTGGAGAACAATGAAGAAGTGTAGATTAATCAGTGACATCCCAGTCTTTTTAATCATCTTTTTTGTTAAGGAGATCTTCAAAAAAGAAGACTATATGCTACTGTAAAAGTAGAAATATGACCAGTTATAGAAGTTAATGCAACTGAATGTGACCTGTAACTATATTTTCACATACTGGGTCCCACTGGTTATTATCACAGGGTTTTGACCATTACCTGAGTTAGGTAGTTTTCACACAGTTTAGAAACTGTAACTTGTTAACTTCTAACTTTAATATTGGAAATAAACATCAGTCTCCTCACTGAGATATGCTGTTAGGCGAAAAACTGTGGACCCGAACACTTTGGGTCATTAGCCATCATGCTGATGTTGGTAGGTAGGTATGAAGCCTGACCCATAGATTTATTTTTGAGAAAGATCATACAAAATTAATTTACCTAATTATACTACTGATGTAAATTCCCCTCCGATTCACTGAAATTAATTTTCTGTACCATATTCTTTAATGCCATTATACCACATTTTAACATAGAAGGGGGTGTATGCATTCCCAAAGGGCAAAAGGAGGGGAGAGAGTGGGAAAAATCCCTTGCATCTGTATGCTTAAGTTTGTTGAAGTTTCTAAATTGCAGATAACCAGGACCACCAAGTTATTCCCAGGAAAGTAACCAGTATTAGGAAATCTAAAATAAAGAAACAATAAAGCCCAAACCTAAACCTCAAACCTTGCTTTGGCAGGGATGGACTAAACCTTTAATAGACAAATATATAAATTTGAGGCCAGAAGAGATAATCAGTATGGTATCAGACTAGACTAAGTAATTTAATCAAATTAATCTTGTGCTTAGCTCCATGCTTTCTGGTTGACTAAAATATATGTATAAGAAAGGCAGCTATGGTCAACTAAAACATAATTTATTACAGCCCTTAGCAGTTTATTCTGAAACAAATCCCTCAGTGTTTAAAAGAGAAAAAATAACTGCCTTAAAATATTTCTCAATGCTCTTGTGAATTTGTAAATCAGTTTCCTTCCTGTGGTTCTTGTTTTGCCCTTCTCCATTTAAGTCTAAAAGACTTAATCCCTGGTGTACCAATTTACGGCTACCTGCCGGGGCAAGCTATGGAGTGCCTGAGGGTTGTGGTTTCCTAATCACCCATATCAGAGGATCTCTTGGACTGCAGCACTGTTCCCATTCAGCCTGAGATGTTAGTGATTTCTTTGCACAGCAGCCAAGGTGCATGTGGGGTTCGGGAAAGCAGGAGGGAGTCAAGAAAGGAAATCTGGATGAAGCTGGCACAAACATTCCTATTCAAGAAGTGCTACAGGGAGCAGTAGCCAAGAAATATTCACAGCCAAAATCTAGAACAACTTTTGAAGCTTTTGTCCTGGATTTTTTGAATCACTCCATCCGTCTCATATATCCTATAATCTAATTGTTTTATGCTTGTTATGCAAAGTTCAGGACTGGATTCCTATTTCATCTTTTTCCTATCACAGTATAAATGAAGCTATCAGTTCAGAAAAAATGCATAGGGAAAACAGTAATAAAAAAGCACTCACAATGCTTATGTCACCCTAAATTGCAATATTGATGCTAATTATTCATAAGATCTTTGTGAGATCTTTCACTGCAGTATTACACACATCTGGAGTCTAGTAAGGAAGTGATCTACCAAGAGTATGATTTAAGAAATTTTCAATATAAAATAAATAAACCTAAACTGTCAGTAGACACCAACAGAACAGAATAAGGGAATCTATATAGATAGTTGCAGTTTAGCTTTCATACCTTCAATTTATGGCCCAAGCTTATTCCATTCTACACCTTCTATACGCAGTCTGTGGATATCCAAAACAAGCATAAACTACTTGAACACTGTTTTAAAGCATGAGATCTCCGTTTTTATATACCTTCAAATTCATAAACAAACGAATGAATTTTTTCTAAATTTGGACATAAAAATTCACCATTAGGCTAGTAATGAGTATAAAATTTTGAGCTGATAGGGTCTTCTTTTCCCATGGTTATGTGTCTAAACACAGGAGCTTATAATAGGAGTGCCTTCTCAAACGTATGTATAGATTTGCTAGTGTGATGCTGTAATAAATTGAAATTATTGAACTATATGTGGAATGTGATTGAGATACAGTGATGTATAACATTTGAATTAGAACTGGGTAAATTTAGGGAAAACTACTTGGCAAGCAAGATGTCCTTTTAATTTAAAAAAAAAAGAGAGAGAAAGAGAGAGGGAAAGAAGGGGTATAAAACTATAATGCTATTAAGTCCTTAAAGTGTCTCTAAAATTGGGCACTGACACAGAAAATCAGAAGAAAATTCTGGAGTAGTGAGTCTAAAGCATTATTTTTTCATTCCCTTTTTTCGCTTTCTGTTCTCAAAGATTCAACCTCTGCAGCTAGAGGTTGAGAAAAAAAAAAGTAAATGGCATTAAAGTAGAAATACTGTGTATGCAATAGTATGATACCTAAAGTACAGATTGTTTCCTTCCTCCAATAGGTATATTCCAGAGTTTATGTTTCTGTTATATTGCTTTTCTTTTCCACTGTAGTGTAAAGATACTCTGCCCAACCATTGCTGTGGTCCAGTCACGACAGCCTGGAGCTCAAAATGGGCTATTTCGTCCTACTTCCCAGGTAGCTTGCTGAGACGGCAGCAGTGTTTAAACTCACTCAGGCTTCTACAACACTGAACAGATGGTGTAAATCAGCCCTGAGATGCAGAATCCGCACTGTCCCTCTTTCCAACTCAGCTTAGTACATATTCGTTCGTATTGAAGGAGAACGTGTAGCTAGGGACACACCCTGCTAGGCACTATACAAGCACAACAAATTGAGAGTTTTTGTCCAGGGAGCTTAAAATTTAAGTCTGAAATGAGAGACAGCAGGTGGATAAGATGGATGGAGAGGAAACACAAAAATAGCAGTAAGACAGCTGTAACCAATGTAGTAAGCAGTGGTCACACCAGCTGGCTAATCACTGGTGAGCATTTTTTAATATTACCACAAAGACAAGCTTGAAGGAAGGATTTAAAGTGAAGGTGGTAATTTTTTAGAGTTGCTTCCATACAGAAATGGGAATGTGAGAGAATGACATTGCTTGTGTGAAAAGTGTAACAAACATTATCATAAACAAGGCATCCCAGCCAGCACGGTGGTGGGATTCTGTCTTTCTGATGTATGTGTACAGTTAGAATGAGGTGGGCATCAACCTTGAAGGGTTTGAAAACTGAAGATACAATGCGGCTCAGCATAAGAGCTCCAGTAAGGAAGGGTTGTGTTATGTTATGATTGAGGCAATGACCAAAAAAATGATTTGCACAAATTCGCCGAGGAATACCTTAGGTGGGTTTAAAGAGACATGTTTAAACATGATTAGGAAAGAGGTGACAAAGCTTCCTTCCTCAAAATGCAACATAAAAATCTCATCAGCATCCCTTTGAGCAGTGGGGTTTGGGAAGATGAGCTGGACTTTGGGGAGGATGTTTTAGAGTATTGGCAGGTCCACCTTTTCCCCTCAAAAACAGCAAATCAAAATGATTCTTCCTATTAGAGCACATGGACCTCTTAGGACCTATGATATGCTCCATACGCAGGATATGTGGAGACTTCCGATGTCTGAAGTGTCTTGCCTTGGCAGGAGAGACACACAGTTCTGCCATGAGGGAAACCACCCTTCCTTTTTATCAGCATCCAGAACGTGCCTATAGTTAAGCTAAGAAAATAGTTAGAGCAGGTTTGCTGTTTAAAACTGTAGTCTTTCAGTGTTGGTCCCTGGTCTCAGAAGCTTCTATCTGTCTCTCTATCCTCTTCACAGATAGTTTCAACAACTTGAGCTCTCCTCTTCACAACAGTGATTTCAGGGGTTTTAGCCCTCCCCCACCCACCCCACAGGCAATATCAGGTGCCCAGCTCAACTCCAGACCCCACAAATCTGCACACCCAAGCAGTATAGCAAACCTGCATGTACTGAACAAATGATCCACACGTTTCCTTCAGTTAGGACTTGCTTGCAAGACTTTCAGTGTGGCCTCTGAATTCTAGTCAATATTTACTCTTCTTTGGCTTTGCGCCTATTTCTTCCTCTTCCTAAATCAAACGTAAATAGATTCCAATTTAATAGTAGAGACTTACAGGGGTAATATATGGTAGTTTAATTTATACATAAGCCACAGATTTACAATAAGGTCATTTATAAGCAAAGCATTTATCCCATTTATTTCTGGATCTGTTAAATGTGTTTATTCAACAGTTATTGGAAAATTAATAAACCCACCTTTTATTTTAATGAAATAAATCTTGTACAGATAGCCTTTCCTGTGGAAAAAATATGTATAATACCCCAAACAGTTGTAAAAAAAATTTTATGTTCTACTGTGGGAATACCACAAAGTTAAAAAATATATTTCTAACTGGCATTTAGTACCCACAAAATAGTGCCTTCATAGTATCTACTATTATTATTACAGTAAGAAATGAAGGGTATTAAGGAAAGAAGATTTTTTCTCTGCCGCCAATTTGTTTGTTTTATACACTTGACAACACTTTGAGGATGGCAGTCATACGCCTGATGTCAATTGTTCTCACACTGGTACACAGAGGCAAGGGATACTTTGAACCATATTAAGCAGTAAAATCAATTATTTTGTCAATTCATCTTGTTCTGCAGGTGGTCCACAGAGAATATGAAGATTCTTTATTCAAAAAAAGTTTAGGAACCTCTGTCTTGTATTATATGAACATTACCATGATGATCTCATACATTTTTCAAGGTGCATAATTTTAATTTCTGAATCAGAAAAGCAGAATGTGAAGCAGAATGTGAAGATGAAAGTCATGTTAATAAGCTAGGACAAGCTATTTTTTGCATCTGAGTGAAAGGTACTTCCATACATCAGAGGAGTGCCAATTAAAAATTACTTTTACAGAGACTACACAAGGAAACAAGAGAATTTTAAAAAATCAAAACAAGCTATTGAAATTGTGCCATGTGAGGCCTTAAATGAGTCAGCTTAAAAACAGTGTAACTTGATGTTGCCATAGTCATTGTGGGAAATAAAGCAAATGAAAGAGTGGGAAAGCTAAAAGACAGACCAGGTTTATGAATTTTGACTGATAGATAAGTCTACCTGAAATCTTAAAAAAAAAAAACAACAACAACAAAACCCCCTACTAGTATAGGATTCAAAGTAAAAGAGACTGGCATGGTGAGTGATGTGGTTCCTCCTAATAATGGCATCTCACTGTCTCAGTTCTGCCTTGCTGGAGTAATAAGAGCTCATGATTCTGTTCCCCACATTACTGAGAGTAAAAACATCAGTAACAATATAAAATTTTATGGATTCTCAAAATTCCAGTGCAAATGTTTGTCTCCAGAAGATAGTAAACCTAACCAGAATAGAACAGAGGTGTTGAATAAAAAAGGAGTCAAAGATACTTTAAACAATCCCAACAAACATTTTTGGTAAATTTTGGTGAAAAATGGAAATCAATACAAACAGGCATCATTAGAGTGCTAAATTCAGCTGTCATATGAACAATAGTGTACAATGAACATGTGATTAATCAGAAAACACATGGAAAATGATAATGTAGTGTAACAGATACTGATCTGACCTTCAGAGTGTGACAAAACCATCGTGATTTTAACTGTGAGAGGATATAAAGGAACTTTAAAAAAGTAACTATTTTTCACCTTTTTACCTTTTTTTCCCCCCTTTGCTTTTCTTCTGCTACTGGCATTTGTTTATTCAATGAAATCCAAACAACTACATCTGGTGCCTAGGAGTCTATTAGGCTTTGCACAGCTGTAAGGGTCCGAGTGCGAACATCAAATTGCAGGATTTAGGCTCACATATTGTAAGAAGTTTCAGAAGACACTGCTCTATCAACATAGAGCTCACTACAGGACAGGTTTTACTGCTTAAAAGACTCAGTTTGCACATATGCTGAATATGCTGAATTCTATATGAGTGTAGAAGAACGCCCTTGTAAAATTTTAAATTCTGCATTGTTTAAAATGTTTAATATTATGATGAGAAAAAGAAACAGAAAAAGTCAGTCTGGAATAAAATATAATGAATAATTAACCCTGTGTCAATATCAAATAAAATAAAATAAATCACACAAAAACAGGGGAGAGTCTTCTGTAGTCTCTAAATTCAGTTTTGTATGAAGTAGATTTTTCTGAGGTCTGTTTTCTTCTTGCTCTATGATGACTGTGAGTCTGATTTTCTTTTATTATTATTATTATTATAATACCTATGCATGTGTAGTGGAAGTGAGATATTTACTGCAGGAAAGTCATATTCCCAGATGCTTCTGCTTTGACTTTAAGCATATGGGTATGTTTCAGGCATAGCTTTACCAGACCATGAAAATAGCCATCTGGAAACCATCTAATTTAGACTCTTTAACCTAGATAGAGAGCAATCTAAAAGTAATGCACTGTTTGAATCACATGCCATATAACACACTTCAGCTGATGGACAAGATAGTCAGTTTTGTTCAAACTTTTATCAAAACAATGTCATCTTTATAAAAATGATTAAACAGTAAATAGGTATGAAACTGACTCTACAGCTAAGCACTTATCTGGCTTGTGCGAAACAGTATTTCAACCTGTTCTTCCTCCATCAGAGCAAGGTTTTGGCTTAAGAAAGTCTCCTAGGGTTTTTTTTTTTAAAGTACAGGCAGGTCTGAGAATACACCTAGTTAGGCATATAACAAGGGAATTTCTGCTATATGTGTATTAAACTCTTAGTGCGTGTAATATACAAATGGTTTAGGTATATACAGAACACCTCACTCTAGGTTTTTTGATCTTTCCCAGACCACCTGCAAATATGTAATAGGTCTAACATGTCTGGGGTCAGACCTTAAACACACAGGTTATGAGATTTATTTCAAAGCAGAGCCTCAAGATTAAGCCATTTTGGTTTAATCAATGAGGTTGCGGTTAGGTCAGATGCAGTGCAAGTCATTGCATTAGCACTAAGATAGTCTAAACAGTCTTCCTGCCAGAGATTATATATCGCATTCAGCATTTTCAACAAAATAGCATTTTCAACAGGGAACACTAACTGCTCCCTAAATCCTCCCCATTAGATTCCAGCACCCAAAGGATTCAGGCTACAGTTTAATTATCTGAATCCTTCTTTGATCTATTCCACGCATATCAGATTCAAAACTACTATACACAATTATCTCTTCTTGAATGAATCAACCCCTGTTAGTGTTTCCGTTCCCCTGAAAACTATTTCAGTACTTGGTAACATTAAAGTGTCCAGATATGATTCAAAAGTTAAGCATCAACTTAATGACAAAAATACAGACCCTTGATCATTGGAGGTGTTCTAGCACGAGCTGGATGGTTGACTTCCTTGTTCCGGAAAGGTTAGATCCTGAGTCAATAAATTTACCTCTCCTGCAAGTGAACCTGCTTCTCCAAAGGCTAAAACTGTCATTGTGGGATTCAATAATTTTTAATTACTGTCAATGAAGCTGTTATTTGTAAATCATCAATCCAAGGAGACTCTTGCTCACTAGCGATTACAATTATTTTTTTATCTAATAGCTTTTCAATGAGTCAAATATGAGAGACATGGTAGCAACTCCTTTATCATGACTAGACTTTATACTAACCAGATATGATACTCTTAGGACAAAACAAACAAACAAACAAACAAAAAATTTCTATACAAGGCATGAGCCTTCTTGAAAACACTGAGTGTAGAAAACTTGCTCTTAGTTACTCCATTGTATAAGATAAATGACTTTAACCAGCAGTGAATCCATGCAAACTTAATAGCACTGAAGTTGGTCATTTAATAAAAATTGTGTTCAACCATTCAAAGAGGACTCATAATCTTCCTGCTTGGAATGGCTATATAGAATTTGTCAGTAATGATGTGGAGAAGAAGGAGGACAGGGTGGGAAGTAATGGTAGTCTCTATGGAAAACAGCAAATGGAGAGGTGCTACAAATGTGGGCTGCTGTTCACAAAGGAAAGGATATAAAGTCATCTGATTAATGATACAGTGAAAGGAACAGTACCAAAATAAAATAAAATAGATAAAACAAACAACCATATCTGAATCTCCTGGGGCTACAGATTCAGAGTGATTTTTCACAGTTATTTATGGGCTGAAACATTTCAACAGACATGGCTTTGCTGTCCTTACAAAAACACAGTAAGTAGAGAAATATAGAACAAGTGATGTTTCCCAACCTCCTTTATACTGTTGGCTCTCACATGTTTTCTTTGTATGAGAGTCAATCTATTTGGGGGTAGTTTGTCTCAAGTTTTAGTCCTTTGTAGAGCTGTACGAAAAAGTCAGAGTTTGCCTTGAGAGGGAAATCAGTGAACTACTTAGAACAATGACAATGTCTAGCATCTGCTTCTAATGAGTGTGACAGTACAACCTCCTTTTGCTTAAGCTCTGCTTGGGCAACATGTGGCTAAAAAAGTTCCCAGTTACACTCATGGCTTCTCAAAAATGGAGAGAGTGACTCTAAGGCTCATGTCAAAAGGTAAAACTGCAAAAGAAATCCCAGTTCTCTGTACAACTTTTCAAGCTTGTTTTCTTAGGACCTCTAGCTGAAATCTTGATGAAATGTCAGGTCTTCGCAGCTTTGCCCTTAATGAGCAAAACTTCAATTATACTTCAAGGCATTCTACTTCTTTGAGGCATTTTTTAACTTGAAACTCTCCTCTCTGTCTCCAACAGTTAAAGTCTTGTTTCAGAGACCTGGGAGATATCATTGATTTTTCTTTGCCAGAAAAGATCACTTCCTTTAGGCAAGGTGTGAATACTAGATTACTGCATTTTTTCCTTCCAATTTCTAATTCTTTTATGCCCCATCTCTAGGAGACTTTGTTTTTTACTGTGAGTTCAGTACAAATATTGAAAAATTATAGATCCTACATTCCTTCCTATTTCACTGTTATACAGCATAAATAACACTAATGAAACCAAAGGACTTTCCAGGTTTCTACTGATGTAAAGGAAAAGAGAGATTGTCTACTGTCTGTTTCATTAAGATGAATTGTATATAAACAGAATGAAACATCTGTTTTGCATTTTATTTCAAATTTGAAGGTTCCTTAAGACAATAATTGGGTGCAAAAAAACCCTAATAATAGTCTTTTAATGAAAGGAATGCAGCATTATTTTTATCTCCTTACTATGTCAGGTCCATAAAGTTCAGCTACAGAACCTCATACAGCTCTTTAGAATTTTTTTATTTTTTTTCAATTTTGAATTTAAAAATCCCTAAAATATCTCAGACAGTACACAGAAAAACTCCACTCATTTAGATATTTAAAAAGGTTAAGAGATTAGAAACAACTGTAGTAACTTTTCTTCCCAGATGGAATATAATTTTTCTTAAAGGGATGGTGTTAACTGGAATGTCAAATGATTGTCCAGACTCTGAGGAAATGTACAGAAAATATTTGATGTTCAATCTTATTGTGTTAAAGTGATTGACTGCAAATTTCAAACATTAAAATGGATCTGAATTTAAGACAAATCATTTTTCAAGGTTAAAAATATGGTGAATGGAAGATATGATCTATGAATGAGATACTGGAGAAAACTGGAAATGTCTATTGTAATAAAATTTAAAAGGAGAGATAGAAAAAATGAAAAAGACATCTTGAATTGTATAGGTTTGTTTTCCTGGTAGAGAAGACATCGGAGGGAGTTTCCTTCCAATACTTACGCAGTAAAACCCGGTAAAGGTGTAGACATGTGAGGAACATTAACTCTTGGAAAGTTGTTTTTTCCCTGAATTTTTATTTTTTTCATTTAATCTTAATACACATTTCCAAATTGCAGTGATAACTCCTACAGAAGATCCAGGAATCTAGCAGGAAAAAGAGGCAAATTTTCAAGATAATCTATGTACAATTTTGAGAAATTAGTGAATACTTAATCTGTTTCAATACAATAAAAGATAAAAGATTATCTTTAATAAAAGATAGCATACATTACCTTCCTTATAAACCATTCATGATTATTTTATGATTTATTGGTATTTATCTGTATTTTGTGCACTAGCTCAGATCACAATTCCATTACACTGAGTATTACAAGTATCTACCATGAATAACTTATAGAGATGGAACACAGAATGAAGGAAGCATAATTGTCCAGGTCTATATTTTATAGGTCTGAAATTTGTGGACTAAGTAAATAAGTTCTAGATATTCAAAGTTATTTAGCCATCTATACGGAAAACATTCATTTCACCTATTTATGGCTAAGAGTAAGTATCTAAACCTAGTAGCTTAGGCTTTCTGTATAATCCACACTATAAAACCATTATAAAACAGGTGTTTGACATCTATTTTAAGACAGCCTTGTGATAGATGTGGTTATTCATTACTGAAGAAATTCACACAAGATTGGATAAAATGATGTGCCAGATCTGGTAACAGAACTAGATATTCTAAGGCCCTCATACTATGCCTTAATTGCAGGGCTAAGCAGGGGTACATAATGTGACTAAGGAGAATCCCCAGTGCACAGCCACGTTAATTAGGCCGTGTATTTAAATACAGGTAAGTTCTCTTTCTATTACAGTACCTGTTTTGGAATTGCGGTGATTTTAATTGTGCTGTATAGCTTGGAAGAGAGCTTTTCTGCTTCCTCACTAGGAGGACAATGTCTTAGTAAGGACAGTGGTAGAAAGTCTGAATGTGTGTACAAAGCCAAAGGGGGGCGGGGGGGAAGGTAAATACCTTCCTCTCTCTAACCCTCCCCCCCAAAAAACAAACAAAAAAAAAGCAACTTGACTTGCACAAGAGTTGCTTCATGTAAGAGAGAAGAAATGCAAAGGAAGTCACAACAAGGAAACCCAATCTGCAAAGACTGGTTAAAATTCAGTTACATAACACTGAATGTTTAAATAACAACAGTGAAAGATACTTAAAGATATAAAGTATATGTAGTCTGAAACATCTCTTCTCATTGGTGTTAATTGGTGTCATATTTCATTCCTTGTCAAGTATCTTAATAATATTATATTGACGTTATTTCACATACCTAGAAAGATGTAGTCATTGCCCCCTGTGATTATAATCTATACTATTAATATATTGAATAGGGTGGCTAAGAGAAAAGGGCCATGTTTATCCTTTGGATAAAGAACATTTTAAATAATCCAGAAATCTGGGAGGAGGGAGTCCTATTACCAGTTGCAGTGTGTGCAAGATGTTTGCAAGTCCTCTTGCTCTGACTAGAATTACAGATTCACAGGAAGGTGAAGCAATTAGAAGACTACACAGAGAATCATTACGGTTTTAGAAGCTGCTAGGTGTTGAGCGATGTTTTAATTGGACGTTACAGGGACAGTACAGCAATTTACAAATGTTATATATCTCTTTTTCCCTTTCAGCAGAGAATCTACCAAGATATTACTTTATGTATTCCAGAAAGCTGTTGAGAGAACAAAACATAAAGGGACTGTAACACTTCACAGTTTGGTGGGTTTGAGCACTAAATGTAACAACACAAATTGCAACGGCTGTAGTCACACAGGCGCCTGGAGAACATTTCAACTACAAAGTAAACTAAGTCTGTCTCCAGAACCTGGATGAGAGCTTTTAAACAACAAAGACCACCTTTGATATGAAAGCTCATTAAGTATATTTGAAATAGTTACATTTATTAAAGAAAAAAGAACTTGCAAACTGTTGCTTGAAAAAATATAATTCTGTATTGATTTTTATAAAAAAGTCTATAATCATATGAAAGACTTCTAAATGTTTTAATGTAGATGAACACACAGTTTTATAATTTACAGTAGCCTTTCATCCAAAATTACAATATTCAAGTTCTTTTTAGATTAATATTTATAACTCTTAACCGGTTTTAAATCTAAACCAGTGGGGCTCAGACATTTTGGTAATTTTTAAACTATGAAATCTCTTGTCCTACTATTATGTCTTCTCATCAAGCTGTTAGGCTACAGAAGACAAATCTAACTGATAAAATACAGAAGACCAGACACAGATCTCTTAACATGAAATTCAGATAAAGTTTAATTGCCTATTATTTCAACTACTAGCTTACACTATCAATTAGTCTATTGGAAATAAAGCAGCAATTTATTTTCAATATGAAATATGCAAAACTTTTTGAATTAAAAGGCACTAAGAGTAGAAAGGAAAAGAAGAAAATTACAGAATATTTAAGGAACTTCTTCAAGATCTCAGTCAACTCTATTTCTTCTTCCAGTGACATACAGACATGCTACAAAAGGTACAGTTTTCTAGAATTTTTTTTAGAGCTATTGTGTGATTTTTCATGTGCTCTGGTGGAAAGTACAGCATATTTTGCTCTGTTTGAATGTTAGCTCATTTAGTCAAGTACCTATATATACTATAATGTTGACTTTTTTCATATGCTAAAGGAGAATAGAATATGAAAAAAAAGAATAAGATGAAAATAAAATTAGGATTTCACAGACAGGAGAAGCTTTTATGTATAAAGACTGAAGAATCTTCTAATTATAAGGCATACAAGATGGTCTTTGGATATCAGGGCTGGCAAATGAGACACTCCAAAAAGTGAAAATAAAAAGCTCATTAGGAAAAAAGGAAACAAAAGTCTGGATAGCACAGGAGGAGAGACAAGATTTCCAGAATATTAATCTGACTGAAATTTACTTAGGTAGGATACCTGGAATAGGCTACCTTCTGTAAGTTTTGGTTGAAGTAAATCTAAGACAGCATCTCCTTGGGGAACTGTGGAGCCAAAAAGCCCTGGAAAAGTGGATCCCCAAACTCCTCAGGTGAAATGCCAGTTAAGCAGGTAGCCTCAGAAGCAGAATTTGCCCTAGCCAAAAGCCAGGGAGCTGCTGATAGAGACCAGACAATGGACATCCAGGGGAGTCTAGCAGACGGCTTCTCTGCTTGGCTTCAGTAATAGCTCTACAATGTTTCAGTTCTGTAGATTAAGCATTTCCTGAGGGAAAATTTTCTGTGAGAAGGTAGTCAACCAGCAGAAATAAGCAGAAATAAAATAGATAAGACATTTTCCCCATAAGGACAGTCAAGCAGTGGGACAATCTACCCATGGAGATTGTGCAGTCATCGTCCTTGGAGGTTAGCAAGGCACAGCTGGATAAAGCCCTGAGCAACCTGGTCTAATCTCAGAACTGACCCTGCTTTGTGCAGGGGGTTGGATTACAGACCTCCTGAGGTCCGTTCCAGCCTGAATTATGCTATGATTCTTGGATTCTTTAAAATTCAGCTGCAAGCTCCAGGTGCATCTGTGTACTTATGGCACCAAAGTCCGCCTCTTGCAGACTCTCAGCCCCTGATATGTCAATGTCTGCCCACCTTTTGCTTCAAATATCTTGAAGCATAACAACATGGATCTCTTAATGATTACTGATTCAAATTCTTCTCTCTTGATCCTGTCTTCTTGCCTGTGTATGGCCGCTGACACAATAGGAATAGGAAGAGACTCTTGATTTTGATCTCTCCCAGTTTCTTTCAGTCCTTGTAAGTGGAAACTCCAAAAAAAAAAAAAAAAAAAATCACCAAATCATTGGGCACCTGTACTTTTGAAATAAAGTACTTTTTTCACAGAATGTATCCTTATTACCCTTGCTTCAGTAATTGCATATCACTTCTAAAATTCTCCATTTCTTAACTCCCCTTTTATTGGGCTGGCTATGACTGAAGTGTCTGCATTCCAAATCATCATCCTGGATGCACCTCTGAAGATATGAAATTACAGATAGCCAAATGTCTGTTCAAGCAAAGCTATTTTCTTCAGTGTCCCGGACTTTCTGGACAGTTCCTAAATTTTGTCAGCTTATTAGCAGTAAAGGATACCCGCCTCTTTTTTTAGCTTAAATTCCAGTCAATCCCACCTGCTGAAGAAAGCATTTGACTTTTGGGGTTTCTTTAACTGGCAATTCTCCCAACCGAGCAGTTAAAGTGAAGACAAACCTTATATTGTCTCCTCAAGTTATCTGTGCTGTAGCTAAAGTTTATGTGTCATTTCACCAAGCTGATCAGAATACCTTTGTCATTGCCACTTTTGTATTGATTTTCAGGAGGTAAGAGCAGTTAGAGTAACTTAGGAATAGCCAGAGACTGCTTGGTATAGGCTTTACCTTCAGTCAGAAGTCCCTCGCCTTGTTTACAAAAACATAATGGCAGAATAAAAGAGAGCTTATCATAGATCACCTGATGGAAGGCCTATAAAGCAAATACAAACCAATGTATTCTACCTTTAAAATGACAGTACTTCATTTCTAAATACACCTCAGATATCAGTCATAACTAAATGGCCCATACCCACATTCTGAATGCACTGTAAAATTAACAGGCCAGAAAAATGGAGTTTGCATCAAACCAGAAAGAAAGAAAAGAAGATTTTGGGAGGAAAGGCAGTGTATAAATTCTGATTCTGGTTCTTAGTGTGGTCATTAAACTATTCATATTTTTATAAGACACATAATCAATACTGATATTTTATATTTCTGTGTGTGCTCCAAGTTTGTCGCTCCGGTAGTAGAGTTAAACTATACTCAAAGGTATAACACAAGACTTGCTAGATCATGGGTCTGATGCAATATGACAAATACGTGACCAAGTTAGAATCACTGGTGTTCCTTCAAGGTACTTTTTTTTTTTAGAAGAAAATAAAATATAAAACTTTCATTGTTTTTAACTCAATTATATTTATCCCACTCACTCCCCATCATCTCTGCTTATATATTATCTCCTCACATCACTGTTATTTAGCCTTTTTAAGGAAGACTACAAACCTGGATGAGCACGAAAAGTACTCTGAAAATAATACAAATGGTTAAAATACCTTAACATCATATGCGAAGGTGGGCAAATAAAGCACCATTTGAAAAGGCAGTCAGTAATAATTGCTGCATAGAGATATCCACTTTAGATGACATAAATGCAATGATGACATATGCAAATCTTGGAGAAAATGTACCCTGGAATAAACAGTTTTGCCAGTGTAAGATTATGAATTAAGGCATATTTGGTTATAAAGAAAATAGTTTGAAACATAAAATGTCAGAAATCAAGATGAAAAAACAAGACCCTTAAAATTAAAAGAAAGAAGCCATTGCATAGGTAAGCTGAGTTAATCATTTCTACTCATTTTTGATGACCTTTACTAACTCAGTCCCGGTTCCTCTTTGCTCCAGCTCTCAATAGTTAAATGTCAGCACAAATAAATGCTAAAAATAATGTACCCACAGTCAGTTCTTTGTTTAGAGACTATGTTTTACAGAACAGATTTTAAAAGAACATGTGAATTGGACCCTTAAATCACATTCTTCAAGGGGTTTTAGGAATATAGCTCCCTGAGACATTTTTGAAAATTCCATTTCTTTTATTTGTGCCTGAATTTAAAACTCTTATTAAACTACTACTGTAATGACTGTTTATCTTCTTCTTTGTTATTTGAAAAAAGTTGTGATAAAGATATTTAAAATACCTTTCACAAATTATTGCAACTGCGGCTCAACTCTCAGAAAGAAAAAAAAAAGAAAAAAAAGAAAAAAAAGAAATACACAGTGGAAGGAGAGGAAAACTGACTCTATAAAGGAGATGGTATGAATAAGTACATTGCATTGTAATAGATGAAAGGAGAAAAAAGTTTGTATGTCTCTACATTTTGGGCAATTTATCACATTATAAAGCATCAACAGGTGGCATTGTCCAGGACTCCCTATTGAGAAATAAATAAAGAGGAGATAAACAGATTTTTTTTATTTATTTATTAGAGTTTAATAAACATAAATGCAGCATTAAAATGCTGTAATGAAAGTAGCTGACAGATATTTGCAAATGTGAAGTCCTAGGAATCATTCATCATATTTGTGTTTTCTTTGTTTATTGAATTCCCAGAAAATCATCTCTGAAGGTGAAACCTCACTGATTGTAGGTTTTAAATTTTTGGTGATGGTTTAAATAATTAAAACCAGATGTAAGTGTAAATAAAGCATTAGCTTAATATTAATATGAATTTCTCAGTCAAATTTCAAGGTAATTGGTATTCAGCTAATTACGAGCTATTGCAACATTGATGTCAATTATTGTAAGGAATTAGTACATTGGTTTACTCCTATGAAAGAGGTAATTTTTCATGACTTCTAGTGAGTATGAGCAGAGCAACATGTTAAGTCAGATTTTAATGTCTTCATTAATGATCTGGAAAAACAGAAACTGCATATTAATTAAACTTCTGTTCACTCTTAAATCAATAGCCTATTGTAAACACTTGGGAGGAAAATAAGTAAATAAAAGTTGACCTACACAAACTTGAAAATTAAAAAAAAAACAAAACTGTTTTATATAAAAATATTTCTAACTAAAAATCTTTTAAAATAACATGAAAAATTAATCAAAGTTCAACAGTAACTGTGAAGAATCTGAAAAACAACCAGACCAAGACATTAAAAGACTTGTTTTCATAGTTTCATAGGATCATAGGACAATCCAGGATAGAAGGGACCTCAGGAGGTCTGTAGTCCAACTCCCCGCACAAGGCAGGGTCAACTCTGAGATCAGACCAGGTTGCTCAGGATTCAGTTGTGCTTTACTAACCACCAAGGACAGAGACTGCACAACATTACTGGGCAATCTGTTCCAGTGTTTGTCTGTCCTCATGATGAAAACAATTTTCCTCAAATCAGTCCCAACCCCTCTTAATACAATTTACGGCCATTGTCTCTCATCCACCCACTGTGCACCACGTTGAAGAGCCTTCTTTGTATCTTCCGTAACTTCTTCATTGGTACAAAAAGGTCAAGCCAGTTGGAGGCTGCCATTGTACAAATCAACACTGTCTCTTGTCAAATCAGCTTTGGCAGTCTTCATCAACTGTAGAGTAAGGAAAGTTTTTCCTGTATTTATTAAAAAAAAAGTTAGATTCACTACAAAAATTTCTAATCAGTGCTAAAACCAATTTGCTGGCTAAAGCAGGAATGAAAAGGCAAGGAGATGAATCTAAAACATCTTAAGGTATCCAACTAAAAAAAATTTTGAAGTTGTTTTCCAAAAAAAGATTCTTTACAGGGTGAAAAAGGCTTTGGAAGAGTTAAAAGGAGGAAGAACACAAATAAGAGGGCTTTGGCGAGAAAGGGCAAGAAAGGACCTTCCTGGCCAAGGTGTGAGCAACAGCATCTCTTCTACCTCCTACAGCCCCAAAGGCTGTCTCTGTGCAGAGCTGAGCCAGGCTTCTTCAGGGAAGCATCTTATTACCAGCGGAAGTTGATCCCCTGGGACTAGAGAACAAGACATTTTAAGATCTTTCTTCCATGCACACTCCCTCTGGCCGTGAGCACTTTCTCCCGCAAAGAGGACTTGGGTTTGCTGTTTTGCTTTTCAGTGGGGTCTGGAAGGACAGCTTTATACATGTCTGTGTCCTGCCTGCACAGATGCACCAAAAGCCTGCAGCATGTGGGCCATGCAAGGACATCCGGGGTTGATTTTTAAATCAAGCTAAGAAGTGCTGGTTAAGGAGAAGTCAAGCCTGGGCCAAGCACAGAAAAAAAATCTCAACAAGCAGCTCGCTCTGTCTGTTTGAAAACATGCAGCAAAATTA
The DNA here is from genome assembly GCF_036417845.1 of Apteryx mantelli. Taxonomy (NCBI): domain Eukaryota; kingdom Metazoa; phylum Chordata; class Aves; order Apterygiformes; family Apterygidae; genus Apteryx; species Apteryx mantelli. The sequence continues at coordinate 91,426,767 of NC_089980.1, forward strand.
TATGTTATATTGGGAGCTAATGTAAATGCATGTGTTATGTTGCCCAATATGTAATTAAAATCTTTTTGATCATTTTCCTTGAAAACTGAATTGAAAAATAATATGTGATAATGAAGTTAAGGGCTGTATTATCTGCATGTATAAAGGAGAAAGAATTGAGATTGTACAAGAAAAAACATGTGCAAAGGAGTCATTTCTTCTCTTTAGAATTCTGCCTTTGCCGAATAAACAACAATCTTTTTACACAGTATTCTCAGTCATTTGTTCTAATATGGAATGACTTTTCTGGAAACATGTTTACAGTTAGGAGTACTTTGCTGGTGCAGAGTTATTGGAATAACCGATTTTGCAGCTCAGTGAACAAAAGTATGTGTTCAGAGAGAAGATTTTCAGCTAGACATCTTTTAGATCACTTGAGAGAAAGAAAATTTGTTTCACTTTAAATAAAACCAAAGTCGTCTGTTTGGAAGAGAATTCAAATCCATCTATAATATAAAGCAAGAAAATGAATGGTCTTTCCTCATTCCCTTTCCTTGCTTGAAACTCTAGACGAATCACTCAGTTGGAATTCCTTTGATTTTTAACTGTCAGGCTTTGTAACAGAGCTGTTTAACTGTTTCAAAAGAATTTATTAATCATTCAATGTCATTTTTGGAAAGGTAGTTGAGTTTGTAAGGTTTGAACTAAAAGACATAGATCATTCTGGTTCAAATCACTTGCTCTCTGACTTTGTGAGCCCCTGAGAGAGCACTGAAGATCCCTGTTTCACCCTCACAAGTTCTTTCTCTCAGTATTTGAGTTTAAACGTCAGTATATTCAGTACAGCACACAATTATTAGCTTTAACAAAGGATCCTAATTAACAGCTGTCTAGGAAAAAAAAAAAAAAGTTAGGACAGTTCCAGCTGATACCTGTTTTCAGATCCTTGCCCTAATGAAAAGCTGTACTAAGGGCAACAGCTCCAGAGAGAGGCTGAGAGCACACTGCCCTGGAGCACTGTCTTGGACATTAATCAAGTTCTGCTCTGCATGAAGCAGCCATTAGACTCAGATCACTCTGAAGGAAAACCTGAGGGATGAAAAGCACAGAAACTCAAGAAAAGGAGGACTTAGGCTTGAGAGAGGAGGAAACGGCCCTCTATGCCAATGAACTGAGACTAGTAGGGCTTTTTGTCACTCTGGCATTCCAGTTGTGGAAGAAGACAGGGAGAGAGGATGCCTCACAGGAGCCTACTTCACCAGGTTCATGGGCTGCAGACAATCTGGCACTGGAAAACATTCACCTGCCAGAAGACAGATGACCTGTTAGTAGAGTTCTATATAATTAATAAATAACACCCCCAAAATTAAGAAAATTAAGAGATTTTATAATCAGATGGAAAGAGGAGAATAATTGATATTAAAAGGCAAAAGAAAGGATATTAGCCCCTTCAGCTGGCTGCTGACCATGACTTGGGAGGCAAGGTGAATTGCTACTGTGCCAGTGCTTGAAGTGGAAAGACAGCAGTGCAGGCATGATTCACCTACAGTCTTTGTTTCTTTTTCTTCATCGAGTGTGATTCTAAGACCTTCTTGCAGTCACAGAAGGTGGATGATTGTGGAGGGTCATGACAGGGTTAAGTTGGAGGAAAGTTACAAGCCATGGGAAAAGGGGAACTGGGGAAACTGTTGCTCGCTTGGACAAAGAGAAGACTCAGCAGGAGCCTCAGACAAACATACCCAAGGACACCGGTGCAGCTGGGAATGATACATCCTGAGAAAGTACAGAAAAACCAGCAGAAGCCAGTGGGAACCAAGGTTAAGAACAAGACAGCTTTTCTCCAACTTGGAAGCAAGTAGCAAAGTACAAGGCATGACCGCTGCATGTGTGATCGGTGTAATGATTGGCTACCTGTGACATAATCTGCATGGTGATTGGCTTAATAAAACCCATCTGTAGAAACCACTGAAAGCAGCTAATTCTTAGGTATAAATATGCACTGAAATAAACAATAAAGGTCTCAAGATGCACCACTTCTTGAGTCCATGCCATCATTCGCTACAGATGATGGCTCTGAGCTTGCTCTGTCTGGTACCTGGGGGCAGACCTTTCTCCAACAGTCAAAGGTCCTCAGCCTCTGGTCATCCCAGCAATGGTGGTGGATAAACTTTTACTTCTGACTGGTTCTGGAGTGTGTTTCACTTGCAGAGTTGTGCTAGTTCAGGAGACAACAGAGATTTTGGATAAGATCCCATCTACCTTTTCTGGGGTCAGAGAAAGGTAGAGAGACAGTGAAATTCGTCTGCTGCAAGCAGGTAATTCCCCAAACTACTCAGGGAGGTATTACATTTCTTCTAACCCTCTGGCGTGTTTTTGTGCACTAGGTTGTGCACCACAATATTGTGCATCATGATTTCCACGCTCTTTAAGGTGCTGACTAAGCTCTCAGTTTGCTCGTAAATTAGGCAGGTTGTTCAGCTGCCATTTCCATCTGCTTTTGCAACAGAGCAGAAGAGAGAATGCTCCAAACCATCCCTCATCATGGGCTCAGCTGAAAGATGCAGGTTCATGTACGAAAGAGTAGCTCCAATGAAGAAGTCCTTTGTGACTCGTCAACAGTGAGCACTAACTCTCTCCAGGACAGGATAGCAATGGCTCCAATGGCTGTTCAGCCAGTCTTCTACTCACAAGTATTACACACTTTATTCCCCTTTGGCAGGAATTACTCATCAAATTAAATAACACTTCAAAGTGACTTCAGACTGTGTTTTTCAGTAAGTAATGTAATTACTTACTTCAGTAAGTAATTTTCAAATGTATTCACAAGTCTTTTCTTGAAATAGTTCTAATTTATATTAAAAGATAACGCATGAATGTCTCTCATGCTCTCCCAGTTGAATGAACTAGAACTAGAGTTTATTCATTTCCTGTGCATGAAACAAGCATTATTGGTGCAGTATTGCCAGTAGAAGTAAATTTGTTTTCAGCAGTTCTGCTGGGATATCTATGTAGATCAAAATCAAACTTCCTTCTCACGTTGATAGATTGTGATATGCTAATAGAAGTCTTTGTGTTGTGAATTTTAGCCTAAAAGGGTGGGAATGTTGTGTGGTATGCAACTCAAAAGAACAATAGATACAGAAAATGGCTTATTCTTTCTGCCCCATGGATTCACATAGCTTCAGAAGAACCAAGGGAATTTGGATTTCACCACTGTAAAGAAAGTACTGATAAAATGGAAAGAAGGGATTACAAGCTCAAGGAAAGATGTTCACGTTAAAGGATACTGAATATGTGGAAAAACAAGCTTAAAGATTATAGAGACTAGTATCTAGTATATCCTAATACTTCAGGAGGATCTGTAAAGTGTTTCTGACAAGAAGTAATGATATGAAGCTGAACATAGGGAACTTTAACACAGTATGAATATTTTTCTGTCACTTAAGCCAGTTAAGGCTGATTTGGCAAAGGGATAGAATGGATATGGTTTCTTCAGCTTTCTGTACCAAGTATCTGATGTATGCACTAATCAGTTTTGCCTAAATAAGGATGTCAAGACACGGACAGTAGTTATCATATACTGACCACAGCATTAAAGCTGCTTTATTTTCTGAAATTTCACATTAAAAATTAAATAACCATTGAAAGACCACATTACTTCCATCAACGCCTTTCTGCTTCTTAGGAGTATTGGAATTGGGTTATTCCAATGTCATTTCAATTCTTCTTTCTCTGTAAGAGAACTATGCCAAACAATATGCTTATAAAGTGAAATCATTTTATTGCATTAAATTGTCTTTCCACATTATCTTGCTGTCAAAGAACGATGATATATATAAGCCATCAAACATGGCAAATTTGTTTTCATCAGGAAGATTTTCAATTGTGTTTCTGTGTTGTTTCCTAATCTTCTTATATGTAACCTCTAGGAATTGCAGGGAGATGAGAGGCACACAGATTGCCTGCTTGCTTTTTATTTCTTCTCTTGAGATTTCACTACTGCTTCTAGCAAGTTTAAAATAATCTTTATGCAAACAAATCTTTTCTTTTGTCTTACTTAGCCTTATCTATCAAGCCCACTTCAAGAGTGTGGATATGAACGAAATAATGATATGCATTTTGTGAAGTTTTAATCCCCAAAATATTAATGTGTATTCTAGAAGCAGACAGCAAACCATTGCCATATTGATATTTCCTATCCAGTTACAAGGTCTTTCATTGAGCTTCCTAAACTCATGGATAGAATTTATTATAACCAAAAAGTACTTGAAATATGAAAAATTTTATTTTCTGTTCAGTATAAGAAAACAGTACAAGAAGCAAGTATACAAATGGAAAGTTATTTTGACTTAATCCTAAGAAAATACACATTGGTTGTATTTTATAAACAGGACCAAAAGGGTAAAGAAAAAAATCTAGTCTGATGAAAGTGCCAATAATAAACACAGGTTTTTTTATGCATACCTCTCATGTAAAAATTGAGAGCAACAATAGTTATTTTATGTGAATATATTTTTTTTTATCTAGCCAGTTATGAAATGCTATTAAATTTGATATGGCTTTCTATTGAATACATATCAAACCAAACATTTTTTCCTCATATGAACTATTTTTATATTATTTTTATTAATAGATAATCTTAAAAAAAAAAGCCCTCCTGGCAGAGGTAAAGAAAATTTACCTATTACTTTATAATGGAGATCATCAAGGAGACTTCAAAGGTTTTCAGAACCAATACACTGTATTTCAGAAGCCTTAAAAAATATTTTATATTTGTATTTAAGTCTTTTTTTTTCAAAAGGGACCTTGCATATTTTCTAACTCCCGTTTACACAACTCTTGACAGCTCCCTGGTTTTAAAGTATGCTACAAACAAGCACATGTATATTCATAAAGAATAAACTGTATTCCATCTAGGGAAAGTATTTTTTATTGCATTTTTTTTTATTTGTAAGTTTAGTGGATTTTAGTGTTCGTGAAAATGAGAGATTTGTAGTACTGGCTGGTTCAAGGCACAGTGCTGACAGGTGCAGTGCGTTAACGTCTCTATACATCTCTGCAGAAGGCACTCCACTCCTTACTTACAACAGCTCTTCTGTTCTAGTCCTGGTTGCCTACGTTTCCCCTGTGCAAAGGTTGTCAGCTTTGTGTTGAATTGTGGGGTGATTTTTGAACTAGCCAGCCTTCCACCGAGAACTGCAATAAGATCACCAAACTAAATTCACTTTTCCTCTAATTCATAAGGTAAAAGTAATGTTTTAGATGTATAAACCAAACATATTGGTGCTCTGGAATCTCTGGCTAGTTCAGTGGCCCTAGCACTAGCACTCATTTTCAAAGTGAACTCCCTGCTACAGTACTTTCACCCCCTTCTCAGAGTCAGTCAAGCCTCCTCTGAATGAGACCCCTAAACTTGCTGCTGAAGGGTGTAAGGCTTAAGTGCTTTGCTTCGTTCTGTTGTAAAATGGGTCCATATAGCAAAAGAGGGAGTATTTAAATAGTCCATGGGGAAATCTGGAATTCCATAAATTCTCCATGTTCTCCATTTTGTTATGCAAAACAAACAAACAAACAAACAAAACTGCTTAAATACAATAAGATATCTATGCCTTAGGGTAATACAACTTCCATGAAAAGTATTTGAGAGTAAAGCTAAGTGGACATGAAGGTTTGGGACAAGCAGAACCGAGACTTGGGCACTTTCAGGCTCCTGAAAGCTTTTGACTTTAAAAGTTAGCTATGGCTTAGCTATAGTCTTTGTTTCCTAACATTTCCATGCAACAAAGTCCAGTTTCATCCAAGGTTCAAAATCAATTTCTATGTCCTGTAGCCCCACTCCAGCTTATGCAAAACATTTGTGGAAAATTTAACTCTTTTTGCCATTTGTAGTTATCACTTGAGAATCTGATTTCTGATCCTATTCTGCACCTGAATAACATAACCTAAAATGACAGCTGATATTTGAATAGTCCAGATGCTAAGTTTCAGGTAATCAGAGCAGAAAAACATTTTCAGAGTTTATGGACCATTCATCCATAGGTGAGAAAATTCCCTTTACTCAAAGGTGTCCACAACTCAGCTACTTAATGTCCTTTCTGTATATCCTAATTTTAGTTGTACACACTGAAATAACACCTGGCCATATGGAAAAAAAAGTGTGAATATTTCTTCCAGAGCTCAGCCACCTGATTTCTAGAGGCAAATGCTGTGAAAGAGTATTCCAGCTATATACTCAACATAACAGACTTCCAGCCTCCCCTTCCAATTTAAAATAGACAGGTTCATTTATGAGCGGATGGTCTCAAAAAATTGACTCATTTTCTTTTTGTTCATTCTTCTGTTCACCAAAACAATACTGAAGTCTTGTGAATTCTTTTTTGGAGAATGGGGTTACGTTTCCTGATTCACTGCATTTTGAAAGAATCTAAAGTAGCCGATTGCAGAACTCTGGCTCCTTCACTCTGGTCTAAACTCCCTTCAAGTTACACAGCACAGTTTAATTCTAACAACAACTGTGAAGCTTTCTCTGACATCCAGTTCTGTTTTCTCCAAATCAGTTAATCAAATTACCCTTTTGGGAGGGAAGGAGGGAGAATCTCAAACTTTTACTTTGTTTATTAATAGGTAAATCAGTTTTATTCATTTTTGCCCTGCAGTCTTATAACACTTTTGTTCCTGTTACACTTCCGATTCACTAGGGAGGAGGGGGAAATCCAGCTGATTTTCCATATATGGGTTCCTCAGTTTGTAAAATGCACTGAACATATATTTAACTAAGATATACATTTACGGAACTAAAATGTAGCAAAAAGGCACACAGTTGGCACATTAAATCCCCAGTGTAAGGCAATTTACATTTCATGAATTTTTTTCATTTGGGGTTTTCAATTTTTTTCTCTGATCCATGAGAATGAAGCACTTCAGCCCATTATATTCACTTGTTTTATTCTGTTCAAATAAAAGGAGCTTGTGACCGCAATATACAGATTCTTTCTAATTAAGACATTTACAAAGATCTTTTTTCCTTAACTTGTATAAAATTTGCATACATTATTTTATACAAACAAATATATATATACACATACAGATGTGCATATATATTTATACATAATAACATGATGGCATCAAGGGAATTGTTATGTAGGGAATTTCATTTTATTAGTTTTACATAAATGTAAAGGCATATTGTATGAGTGAACATTTAATGCATATTTACCCTTGTGGCCAGCACTCCAGCTGTCACACCGTTTACTCAGAATTTGCCATTCTCTATTACAGGGGATATTTCCTCACTCGCACTTGTTGGATAGCCAACAGAATGAGTTCATCTGGTTTAAAGTTCAAAAATTCTTCTCTTTAGGACTGTCTGCTCAGATATTTTCTGACCACCCACTCGAGATTTAGCATTGTGCTGGCACTCTAAGCCGCACACCAAGGCTGTCTATGTGCGAGTCTCAAGCACTTCCCAGTGCAGATCAGTTCCTGTGCAATCCAACAGCGTGGTGTAATCCTTTATGAAGTATTTCTGATGGAGGAAAAGACTGGTTTGTGGCAGCATCTGCATCTTCCCCTCCAAAACACTTTTCCTCTCCTGCAGAGTCTGAATATCAAAGGTACTAAGAAGAGTGTCATGGGTTTTAAGATTAGCTTAACAGAGATGAACCTGGAGTCACCTGTCTTGTTTTCATCTGTCTGAGTAATTTTTAATGTGAAGGTAAATTATCCGTAGAGATCGTAATATATAATTTAGAAATACAGCACTTAAATACAATTATATTGTTAAAATTGAATATGTAACAGTTTGTTGGAAAATAATAAAGGTCGAAATATACAGTGATATCATAGCAACTAGATATGATCCTTTATTTAAAAACATTTGTCCAATTACATGAATATGAAAAACACATAATATGGTTTCCCACTGTTAAGAAAATGGGTGACCACTACATTCTCAATGACTCAGATGTCATTGTAGTTGAAAGGCATTGAGTTTAGCCCATTAAGCTTCAGAAAACAGATTTCATTGATTGTAAGAGAATTTTATGGCTCTATCTAAACTATGAAAAGCTTTGCAGTGTACAATATGCTTCAGCCAATTTACATATAAAGCATTCAGGAGAATTATAATAAGTAAACATCTCCTTTTTTTTCTCTCTTGGAAGTCTGATCCTCAATAGAGACAAGTCTTCCACATACTTTTTAATTATATAAATATTGTGATTATGTACATATATTGAAAAGCTGAAGGTTGAAAAGAAGTTTTTTTGTAATAGCATGATCTGTAACACCAAAACCACAAGTGCTGCAAGCTATTTGAAAGTATCTACAGAGATAAGAAATTAGTCTATTATCATATACTAGAAAATTGTCTTCTAAAACTTTTCTCAATATTAATATAGAAAACACAAAATTTCAGCTTCACATATTGTGCCTTTCTCTTAAATTGCTGCCAGCCAGATGCAGCTTGTCTCATGTAGTTTCTGCCGTGAACGAATTTTCTCTTACTCCTGGGACCAAGGCTAGCTTGTTCAACACAGAAGGGGAATTGGCAAGTTTGCAAATGTTCCAATTATAGAAGACAGATCTCATGCTAGGTTCAAGAGTTATAATAACTCAGAAAGAGGCAGATTGAAAGAGCAGGAGACATAGCATGCTTTTGCCATTGCTACTTGAAAGGATGGACCCCTACTAGAAAAGAAAAATTTAATGCTTGACACAAGCTGGTGAATTTATTAATTTAAAAGTATTTCTATACAATTGTCTTGCAGAGCTGTCATTTAGTATACAGTCTGACTGCATATTTCATAACCCCTAAGAAAATATGATAAAAGCGCCATAAAAACCTATATCTTTTTTTCTATAGATTATAGAAATAAATGGTTTAAAATTCTTATTTTACTTTTTTTTCCCCTGTCCAATGCCATTTTATGTTTTATTGTAAGGTTCTTGAAGGAAATACTATGCATACTTAAAGCACACTGCAAGTAGGGATCATAGTAATGTTAATCTATTAGTCCAAAACTCAGGTACCACTTGTCTTAATGTGCTACAGATATTTTATTTAGGCTAGATAACTTTTTTTAATGATCTGGGCTGCAAACTAACTGCGTATCTAACCTGAAACATGGTGGATATATAGGTATGACTGTATTAAACAGTTCCTATTCACTGGAACTTGATCATCTATACTGTTCAACTGCTAGAGCAGCCCCTGGCACAAATCTAGGTGAGAACTACTAGGAGTGTCCTAACAAATCCTGGATACAATTCAGGAACTTGAATCGAGAGTCCATTTCCGGTAGGCAGTGAGCCTCCACTTAGAACCTGAGTTTAATAGTATGGATGATGGTTGTTCTTGCACCAGATGGGCTTGTGCATATTTAATTTGTTGGCATGGACATAACCAGACTGTTTAAGCAAACCAAAATGCTGTATGAGTCTATCCCGTTTCTAAAATCTTTCATAGCTTGGAAAAGCCCTTGGTTTGATGAACCTTGACAACCTTTTCATTTTACAGGGATCTAAACTGGATGTCATATAGTCCTCAGAGCTGACTGGAATCTCTGCAAACATCTATATGGTGATTCCCACCCAGGGACTTCAGGTGGGATTCAGCTCCAGGTTCAGATATCTAACTGTAGTTATCTCTAACAGGTGACAAGTTCTGCAGGTCAAGTCTGCAGTGAGTCAGGTCTGGAAGTGAGCTAGACACACAAGCTGCTATTTGTACTCAATAGAGATTTAATAGGTACAGCTGGTGGAGCCTATAGAATTTTGCTCTTCCTAAATTAGACAATTAATACAAAAATTCAATTGTTTAAATAGAGGAGATTAGTGCCATTTGAATTGCCCTAAGACATCCACTCCTTGGTAAGAAAACAGATAAGCAGGAGATCCATCCCTTTGTAGCCTGTCACCTAGAGGCCAACCACAGATATGCCCTATGCATAGGCCACTATATCCCTCCAGGGAGAAATTCAGCTGCCTAAAAATAGCTGTTTAGTGTCTCACCTTTACAGAAAAGTGTCTGCATCTGGAGCAAAGTATCTGTTATCTTCTGTTTTTCACCCAACATCCTTCTATGGATGGCCTTGGAGGGAGATATTTGCCTTCAATATTTCAAAGCCTGCACTTAGCCATGTATTCTGTAAAGAACTCAGAAGAGGAATACGGCTCAACTTCTGCATGTAGATATGTCTACATAAAAAAAAAAGAAGATCCTTTCATATGTTTCATATGTTTTCACCAGTATAAAAGTAAAAAAGAGCAAATATCTGTCTTTAATTGAAGCATCATCTTCATTTATAGTAAATCCAGGAGATTTTGAAGCTTTGCAAACAACTAAAAATTCAAAACTAAATCTTATGGGGGTAGAGTTTGACCTGAGACATAAGTTCTGCCACTTAAAAATAATGGTTTCTGTATCAGTGCTTCCTCTGACTCACGCTACAGTTCTGGCAACTTTTGCTGTAGTATATGAATCAAGAAATAAAAGTAATCTAACATATCAATATTTAATGGAAGAAAGAATATTCACTTTAGATTGATCTCATTTTCTTGTGGAAGCTGTCTCATCTAAAAACATAGCTGGAAAATTATCTTTGTTGCTTATAGTTCTAGTAAGCCTGGAGATGAGAAACTCTTGGTGTTTAGTAAATGTGTATAATACAGAGAATTTACTTTGCTGATTCCACAGTCTTTTCACCAACACTCTATGCAAACCAACTAAAGAAGCAAAAATGAAATAGAAAAAAAGTGCCACCTGTGTAAGTTGTTTCTTGTCTAATGCTAGTTATTACATTACAAGAACATGCTTATCAAGTGAAACAATATTCACCATTGAAACAAGAGTATTCACAAGTTGAATGAACTTGCAGATTCTCATCTGACATCATTTTAATCTTTTTGCTCTAATGTGAAGACTTCAAATAAAGTTCTAATTTGTAGTTCATGGGAATTATATTTTATGTATGTGGGATGCAACATGATAAGGAATATATAGTCAAAACTGATTTTTCCCCTATACTATTTTGTATTTTCTTTTCGTCTTCCATTTCAACACTGATACAACTTTGTGCCTTTCTTCTATGTCTCCCATTTTCCTTTTATAGTTTCTGCCTTGGTCCATTTGGTTTAATTTTATTTTTATCTTTCGGTGGAAAAAATATTCTAAATACTGGCCTAAGTTGGGAATGATCAGAATTACTCTGGGCTATTTAATAAACAAATATCTCAAAATTAAAAAAAAATAAAAAAAAGTAATAATTGCCTACTTCCTGGCCATCCAGAATGCCTAAACTCTTGGCTCCAAAGTATTCAAAAAGTGAACAAAAGCGTTCAAAGTGTTCAAAGCTGAGACAGGCAAGATTGTCTCTATGTTCACATAGAACAGGAATACTTTCACCATTATGTGTTCCCAAGGCGAGTGTCAAATCCTCTACCTTCATGAACTGAAGATACTTCAATCACATTTGCTTACTGTAATTAGCTTCTCATGACTGAAAACTCTTCAGTGTTCACTAAGAAGCAAGTTTACATGTTAGAAGAAAATTGAGCTGGAATAAAGGGAAAAGGCAGCTGAAAAATGGGCCATCTCTTCCAATCCAGACAGGTCTGTAATGGTGAAAAACATATTTAATTTCCAATATATTGCAAAGATTCTTCCCATTTTATAAATAAACAAAGATAGATAGAGGTTTTTTTTTCTGCTCCTTGTGTGTGAGGTAGTTCTGGTAAGTTTATTGCATAGGCTTAAAAAATGGCACCAAACAAGAACCTCAGAAGTGAATGAGTAATGCAGCTGTGCATGTAAGTACCAAATAGGCATATTTCCTTTAACTTGTGCAGAATACGAAATATATTTTTAAGACTTCTGTCAGTTTCACTGAATGTTGTGAATTACTTTCTTCCTCTTTAAACCACTGATTTTCTATTTCCCATAGCTGTGACATAAATTATCTTATTTTGCAGTCTACTCGTTTCAGTCCACAGCTTTCAGTTTCTCTTTTTTGAAGACTAATATAAGTGATTTTATTTTATTGATTCCTCTCTTTCAGAAAAGAAAGAATTAATGTTTTTTCAGGAGATTTCTGCAATGTGCTAGCTACAATCTGGAAGGCAAAGTACTAATATGTGGCAGAATTTCATTGTGGTCTTAATTAAAATGTTCTAAATGATGGATAAAGCTCCCACACTCCCGGAGCCTTTTATTTCTGTTAATCAGTTCCTAATACATAGTTGCCTTTGTTTCCAACCAAAAATTAGATGTGTAAACATTTCTTTAAGTTTTATTTAAAGCTGTGCAAGGTCATTTTGGATATGTTTCAGACTGTTTTTGACGGAGTCAAAATTCAATGTGTCAGCTTTTTAGTGACAAAAGAAAATGTAACTACAGGTCTCAGAGTCTTAAAAATAGGATGGCTAATTGGACTGAGTTTCTCCAACTGATTTGTCCTTTTAATCTTTCCAATTAGTGTATGCTATAGTTTTCCTTTGCAGTATAAATGAAACAGAGGGAGCAGGAGTGAGTGATCTAATTTGAATTTATCTGAGATATTCAGGCAAGATACTCAGTCAGAACAAACAATTGTTGTTCCTATAAGTTCTGCTGCCTTTCCAGCTGATGCCGACAAAGGATTTCGTTCTTATGTGGCTGTGTAAACTAAGACTCATCTTTCTACACAGTGCAGTGTACTGCCATGAAGAGTTTGGCATGCAAACTGTAAATGGAAGATTATAGTTCCCAAGATTAATATATCCTTCTTCTCAGCAGAATTTGGAGGAACTTGCAATTTAAACCCATTTTATCTGTGAAAATATAGTATCCTTTCAAAAATTAAGAACCTTTACTATTAATGCCAAATCTAAGTCCTTGATCCATTTCAGGCTAATAAGCACAGCTAATAAACACAGATCTTAATCAAATAGACAGACAGGACAGGCCCATCCCCTGCTCCCTGTAGAAGCCATGTAGCCAAGAGAGGCTTAAGACCTATGATATTAAATCCTAACATTTCCCTTTATTCTCTGTTCCCGTGTTGCATACTGGCTTCACTCCCATTCCTGGTACATCACCACAGTTTCTCTGTGTTTCTTCAAAATCAGTGCACGTGTCTGAGGGGTTTTAGAGGAGCTGTTGATACATTGGCCTGAGAAAATGAGTGATGTCATTTTCATGGCAAGAAAGTAGGAGATAGAGACCGACATGCGACAGCCTTGATAAATCTGTTCCTCATAGGAATGAACTGTTGCAAGTGTACAACAAAACACAACTTTATTTTTATGCTTACTTGTTCTTCCTGCTAATGGGTGAGTATCTACACTTAGCAAAACCAGTGGCACACCAGATACCATTTTTTTCAACAACTTTAAAGTGTGGTCCTATTTTAAGAACAGGACAAAAAGTTGAGCAATTAGGACATAACACTGTATTAAACTTGACCTCGGAGACTTTGTTGCTAAATCAGAACTTTAGGAAACCCATATGAAGGTTTTTTTTTTAGTTGTTATTTTCAAATATCTATGACAAGCATGGGAAAATAAGTCCACATATTTGCATATGTAAACAAAAATGTTACCTATATCACAGAGTAGAAAAGACCATCTTGTTTTACTCATTTTGAAAAGAAGATACATTAAAACTTTCCATTTACAGTCTAATTTTATCTAACACATCATCTTGCAGAAAAGCTCTAATGAGTATTCCTAGATCTTTAAAAGAAAAAAGTTTCAGGAATAAATTATACCATATTGAATAACTGCCATGCACTCTTCTATTTTATAGAAATGTCTTAGAATCAGACAAATCAGAAATCAGGAAAAAAGGATAGACACAGCCTTAATCATTTTAAAGGTTATGTTTTTGATTATAAAAATAAAAATAAATGTTTAATTAACCAAATGACATTGAACTAGGTCCATGATGGATACTGTAGTTAATTAAACTCTATGTTGAGGTAATATATTTTATTGTATATGGAAGCATTTAGATGAAAAAATGAGTAATGGATTTTATCCAGTCCAGTTTTTGAAAGAACAGTAATGAAAATACTCATTCAGACAGATGAGGTTATTATGCAGAGTTTTGCACATTTGTATATGTGTAAATTCAATGCTTTTTTCACTGACTTGAATGGTATTACTCAGGTAAACATGTAGGTATACATTTACAGGAACATATCAGAACTTCACAGAAATTTACTTCTGACTTTTATGCAATTTTTAAAAATATTATCAAGTCTATGACTAAAAAAAAAGAAAAAATCAATTAAAATTTGCCATATATTAAACTGTATTGCTTTACACTTCCCATTTTCAGTATCCAGTTTCTCCCTGAATACATTACAATCCCTCCTACTGTTTTGGTTGTTTCATCATTTTTATAATTATATTTTCTGGGTTTTTTATTATTTTTAGTGTTCAATTTTTCAAAAAGATACACTTCCTTTTCTTTAGATTAGTTATTATAGCAAAATATTAAAGAAATAGCTATTATAAAAAATATAAAACTTAAAGAGGGTTACAGAAGGAGTGAGAATCCTGAATATAATACTTCTGATTGCTTAGAGTGACAGATGCAGTGATGCAGATAAAGGAAACAAAACAAAACAAAACAACCCCCCCCCACACACACACCCCAAAAAGTAATAGAAATGTACAAGAAAAATAGTAATAAAGCAAAATAAATATGAACGTTATTCATCATGTATCAAATACATCATGAGCTGCAAATGCATCAAATATGCATTTGATCTCACTTCAGAATTAAATATGACCATTTTCATTAGCTTTTTTAACAATTAAATGTAAAATGGAAAGTGTTTATGATCTCTGAATATTATGTTATCTATCTGGATAAACTGAAAGATAAAAATGTATTTATAAGAGAGTAACTTGCATTCTTGGGTACAGCTTGCCTAAATAGAGATTAATTATGACAAATTCTTGATCTTGAACCTGGTCCAAGATTAATAATACAATTAATTCAACTGTATGGTCATTGTACACTGTAAACAAAAGCTATTGTTAGGAACTAGAACTACAAATTCAAAAAGGGAAAATAAACTACAATGCAGTTACTGAATGGAGATAATTAGGAACGATTTCTGAAGGAAAATGCAAGTTTTTCAAAAGTATGGTAGAAAGACAAGAAGTTTTAGTCTCATTATAAGATAGATGAGGTAAAATTTTTCATCATGATTAGGATAGGACATATATAAACAGCCAGACATTTTCAATAAATAATGTATGTATTTGGAAAGAAACAGGAGTATATCACATAAAGATGATAAAGCACTTTATTTTCTATTAGTAAAGGAATGTAATATTCCAAGGGGGATTTATAAGGGATAAACAATTTTAAATCATCAGGCTTTGATAACTCGCGTGTGGGACTCATAAAAGAGCTGAATAAGAAGATATGTGGCTCGCTGAAATCTATTCTTAATGAATGTTGATATACTAGAGAAATTTCATTAGAAAGGCAGAGAGCTAATGTGCAAAATATTCAGGAAGGGCAAACAGGATGATTCAGGTAGGGATAGCTATAATATGTTTCCATTAACTGAAAGGAAAATAATGTAAATATTAGCATGTGATTCATTTAGTAAATAATGGTATATAATAAATGATTGTCAATGTAATTTATGCAAAACAAGAAATCTGATTTAAGTCCTGTATATAACAAGTATCTAAATGCAGTATATTTCTTGAAAAAAAAAGGTGGCAGTGTAGAATCTTCATTGAATTATAGGGACTTTTAAACTGCTGTATGGTCTAGAGAGGCTGGATTCATAGTTTCATAAGTGATGAGAAAATTAATATAAATTCACTATTCATAACTAGCAGATAACACTAAGATGATAAAGCAAGGACTCAGCAGTCATATGGAAGAAATATAGTTGATCTAAGCAAACTGAATTTTAATGAAGGTAAAAAAAATGTTTATTTATGTAGGAGAAGGAAATAAGTGTCTTACAAGTGAAACGGAGAAGTGTTTGGTAGGGCTGGAAAATGAATAAAGGTGGATATCATTGTCACCAGTGCAACACCATGATAAAAAAAAGCTAATACCATCAGGGTCAAGAATAAGCAAAAAAATGGTAAGTACTTTGCAGAAAGTAACTCTACCATGTTAAAAAATTATTACGGAAAGTGTTCTCGGTTCTCCTGAAATGTCAGTAATATATTTCATAATCCCGAGGGAAAATAAAATTTTAAATGTTAGTAGAACTTCATAACATTGTATTTTTTGGGAATTCAGATGTTCAGGTAGAATCTCTTTCACAAAGAGCAAAAGAAATATTTTATCAGTAGGTCAGTAGTAACTAATTAAACTTGCAGGAAAAGCATTTATTTAAAATATTATACATATCATTAGCTGAAGTTTCCTAATGACATTTAGCAGGTGCATGAAAAATATTAGTGTTATATCCTGTTCAAGCGAGAACAAATACAAATGTTATATAAACATATATATAATATATACATGTATTATGCATCTATATTGTTGAAAACAAAAGATGATTCTTAAAGGACTGCTGACATAAGGAGCTCACTATTTCCCTTAGTTGTCATCCCACTGACAATATGAGTTGGCTTACATCAAGATAAAAATAATATCAACATGAAAAAGAGACTGATTTCAAGGTACTGGTCTGTATCACCTTACTTTTGTGCAATGACATCTGAAGGCAGCTTTTAGGATGAAGTTAAATGACAACGCATAGCAAGACAAGCAGCTAAATGTTCTCACACTTCTGGTCCCCTGCTAGTCATCAGCCATTGGAGATATTGATTACAAGGGAGAATGATGCATATTGCTAGCAAATCTGACAGCAGCATTCTCACGCATCATTCAGTACTGAATAGCACAGAGCTACTTGTCAAAGCAGAAAAAGTCTTGTCTAGGCTTCTGTCCACAAGGTCTTGTCAATTATTATCTCTTTCATGAATTTTAATACTTTAAAGGATAGTGAATATCTTAAAGATCTGTCAAAAGTACTATTGTGGAAAACAAATCAAGTTTAAGGACAGATTGATCTAGAAGAAAAGTGTTTTGCATGTGCTATATGAAATTACCCCAGTGTTCGTTTTTTCAGTTTCTCCTTCATGGGTTGTATGTAAAAGGACATCCTTTTTTTCTGAAATATGCCAAACAATTCTGACTACAGCAGCTTTCAGATCATGTTGAGGATTTGGTCTTCTTTATTGTGATGTATTAATTTGCCTTTTTCAGATCATCAATAAAAAAAAGTGTTTTAGAAAAGGCCTTATTTAATGTCCAATGGGTGTTTTATCTAATTAGTGTGAGTCTTTGTTATTTTCTTAATTAAATGTGTGCTGCTTTCAATACAACCGGTAGCTTATTTCTTTGGCAGATTTCTTAATACCAGTTCTTAATTGTCATTAACTCTCACTACCATTCTATTAGCAGGAGATGTAAATAAACCAAACTGCTCTCAACTTTTTTTCACTCTCAAGTGAAAAAGAAGCAAATATTCAAGATGCAGAATGCACCTCACATGCTGCAGGAATACTTGACCCTGCCTATTATCTTAGCATTTTTTCAGACACCATTAAATCAGGGTAAGGTTAGCAGGTTAACAATGCATTGCCATTACTTGAATCTTCAGTGAACAGGAAAATACTTTCTAACATCTAATGGACCTCTTTCTTTTCTATTTCCAAAACATACAAAATCTGTGATCATTTTGACTTTTTCACTGTTCACTGGAAAATAAAAATGAAACAAACCTCTTAGCACTGTGACACTTTCCAGAAATCTTCTCTTTTAAGGAAAAAAATATATATATATATATTTGTGTGTGTATGTGTGTACATACATGTATATATACACGTATATATGTGTATACATATATACATATATATACCTTCATTTCTATTGCATGATTCCCTGTATCACTTTTTAGAAAATAAGAAGCTCTCTTGTGTTAAACTTATGTTCTCATGAAGCACCATTAGTAGTCAAACTTTCAATGGCTAGTGTTTTACAGGAGGAGCAAAGGGGAGTGAAAAAGAAGTGGCTTTATTTGTTGAACCTTCTTCTTTTTCTTTTTGCTATGAAAATTTCTTCTCCCAGAAAAGAGAAGCAAAATAAAGGTCATTGTACAAGAAATACGCCGTCTTTCTGTATCTCACTACAATGCAGTGACCGGAAATCTTATTAGTGATGCTAAAGGAAAAAAAATGAAGAGTTTCAGGAATATAGCAGGATTTAAAGTAATGAAAACAGCAAGTAACACAGTAACTGTGATTTATCTACCTTCAGTCAATAGTTTGTTTCATTAAACCATAATACACAGTGACAGCTTAACAAAGTAAAAGTCTGCAATTCATTAATTAATCACACCAATACTGTAAAAATTATTCCACTTTCTCCCCCTTTACTCTACATGCAACCATAGTCCTGAAGCAAAGCAGATGAACAAAAAATCTAGCAGGTAGGTGCTTTATTTCCAATAGGACAGGCATTTAATTTGATGGGACAACGACAGACCTACTAGCTATATGAAAAGAATTTTTAAATGAGTCATACAGTGTAGGTCCTTTGGAGAAATGTATTAGGAAAAATAAGTTCAGAAGAAATTTGTATTGTGACACTGTCATAGCAAACTTGGGTTTGCTTTCTTCCTTGGGGGAGATTGTAGGAAAGACCTAAGATGGTGTCTCTTCAGAAGAAAAGGTACATGGTAGAGTCAATGTTATGTCACGATAGTTCATTCCAGTTCCTAAATTCCTTAATCGACTCTAACCTCCTAAAGAGATAAGTAGGAAAAGGCTCATAGGAACGATCAAACAGATCTACCATACATTAATTATGCTATTATTGATTTGTTCTTTTAATAGTGAAAATGGTGTAATTTCTTTACTAAGGTTACCCCATTTATGTGATCTGAAGATCAGGCACAAAGAGAATAAATACTCCTTGTGTAGCTTATTTAACCTCATAAAGGAGAAGTCAAAAGCTAAAGTGAACTTCTCTTTAATAATATTGTGTGCTATTTCCCCTAAGCTAGCAAAACTATTAGGATTACTTAAAGTTCAAAAAAAGTCTATATTAGCTACAAAGAGGGCAATGTGCTCCTGAAACACTAAGAATAAGGAATATGTAATTTACTTCACAAGGTCTTTAATATGATTATTACTTAATAATATTATAAACAGTAAGGGAGGTAATAAGAGCATAGCAGGCATGCTTATTTGCATGTATGTGGATAGATTCCACATATGCTGTGTTTCAGTCTTCTGATGCAGCATTATCATAATAATAATAATAATATTATAAATTGTCTGCCAAGATGAATTAATATGTACAAAGACAATTTAACAAAAACTCCCATTGGTTCAAGAATTAAATTGTAGAAAGGAAATTGTTCTACATAAAGTAAATGTACAAATAACACCTATTAACTACAATGGGATGTATTATTAACTTTAACAGTGTGGGTGGAAAAAAATTACCCATAGCAAAAAAAAAAAAAAAAAAGACAACTTGAAGCAGTATGACTTGTTATATAGCTGAAATTTTGGTGGAAAAATAATTAGGTACCATATACATGTTCTTACGGTAACCACACATAGATGGTTCAAGGCAAAATGTCTTTTTTTTTTTTTTTTTTAGGAAGGTAACCATTTTATTATATCTTTGGCTGATTTTCTGGTGGTTGAAAGTTGAATATGATAGGTTAATAAAAGTAATGCCTGTATAGTCTGTCTTCTAAGACAACTTACTGCTGATTCCAAAAATGTTCATCTTAGCTTGAAATGACTTGGTAAGTTGTTTACAGCAGTGGTGTCTATTTATTCCTCATATTATTAGTAATAGTACTCTTGTTTATATTCATGTGAATGTTTTGCTATTATTAATTCATAGCAAAATAGGTATAATCAGAGGATACAGAGAAAACAGAGAGCAAAGCAAGATTAAATCATTTAAATTAAATAAACTCAGTAATTGAAAAGCTCTGAAGAACACTATGTCTGCGTGAGCTGCTTTCTTCGGGGCTGTGCATATCTATATACCATGCAGGGCTGCAATTAAAAGCCGCAGTAAAGCAATGCCTGAAAGATCTTAATATTTGCCCAGTCTGTCAATAAAATCATGCAGGATATGACTAAACTTTCCTTAAATCTCTACTATGTTTCTGGGAAGCAGAATTTCATGGGTTGGAATTCCTTTTTAAGAAAATTAGCTTGTTCATCAAAAATGTGTTTTTAAGGCTGGCTTTTGGTATTCATCAGCTAGACCTGACAGCCCTTCACCCGAGCTGTCCTTCACCCAGTTAAGGAAGTGGCTATTTACCTTGACAAAAATCCATGTAAGCATGACTCTCTGTGGTCAGAGAAGTGTAAGTCTCTATTGATAACTTGCTTCTTCCAAAATGTCTCCGACCACCTATGAATAACCACTGAAGCCCTCCAGCAACACAGCAAGGACAGCATCCTGCAATATATAAATAGGTCTAAAACACTGCATATGACTCTGTCTACTGATAAGTTTCAGAAAACATTTTTGCCCTGTTCCCATCATCTTTCAAATGGCACAGTCAAACCAAATTTTTTTGCAACATATCTTTCTAAACTTTTCATGTGTTTGAGGTAATTAATTAAGTTCTCTATGTTTTCTTTTATCTCTAGTCCTTCCTCTGAGGAGTAATAGAGCATTGTATTATTGTGTTTCTATAACTGCATTTTTATTACACATAGGACATTATGTGTTTTTCCATCACATTTAATTTCTATTCATGCAATGGCTTTTCAGACTTGGATTTTTTTATTGCTATTGTTGTTTTATCAAAGGTACAAACTGACTTCCAAGTAAAAGCTGTAGAATTTATCTGCCATAAAATTAAAGAAACCTGGATTGTGCCAATTTTCAAGTTTGTTGAACTGATGTGATCATGCTATGTTTCATGGAAAACATTTTTGTTCCACTGGAAAAAACAAAGGTCAGTATTAATTTTAAAAGGTTTTGTGCTGCCGTCTTGGTCATGAAAGTAGAAAATTTCACTCTTTGTGAACAAATGAATGAATATAAATCTAGTCTTCTCTGGTACTGTTCAGGGATGTAACATTATTGGTTTACTAGACAATCAGATATAAGCTTCTAGATGATACATCTGTGTCTAAACTTTGTGGAACAGGTGAAACGAGATGATTGCTTTTCAGAGAAGCCATTGGTGGAAAGCAGTGATAAAAGTCAGCTTTCCTTTTAGCATATATTAGCAGCAGCAGACACTGGCCTTCTTTATTTTAATGAGTTAAAACCCAGAAAGCTAGTTATATTTTCTTAGGAGAGCTATTATCTGGTTATTATTCTGTGCAGGAGTGCAGGCAAGGTGAGACATTATTTTAGGATCACTGCATTTAGCAGTACTGGATCTGACTACCAGTCCATGGAGATCACCGCTGTGCTAGGTGTGTGCACTACAGGTGTATATTACAAAAACTTACACCTTCGTACATATGTATGTATTTGTTTAAGTATATATTTGTTTTGGAATCAGTCTATGAAAGGGTGTGTAATGTATTACACACAGAACTATGGCTCCATTACCCTGCTATAGCCTCCAAAAGTGGGCATGGTGAGGGAATGCACTGATGTCTGTATCCACCTTAGGCAATTCTCTTACCTTTATAGATTTGTCTCTTTCAGGGGAATTTTTCAGACTAGGAGAAGATATAATAGTAAAGTTATAATTCCTCAGAAAAGTGCTCTTTTTTTTCTCCCCAAGATTTTTTTTCCCCACACATTAAGCATTTTCCTCCCCAGTGCTTTATTGAGTGTGTTTTCCCCACATAAAAATGTTCTTTTCACCTGCTATGGGATCTGTGGAAGCTCATATGCTTTTTATGGGAGAGGATCTCAGGAGTCAGGTGCAGGATATTTCCTGTTCCCGTGTGCTGTCGTGCTGGGCTTGCTGCTAACATGCTTAGCACAGGAGGGAAATAATACCCAGAGATATTTTACTGAGAATTGTAAGAATGTGGTGGAGATGGACTCTACTATCCCCAAGGTCAGAGTTTTCCCTTCTTAAAATATATGTATATTCTTTCTCAAGGCCTTGAGAAGACTGTGTCAAATGAAAGTATAATACTACAAGAAAGAGAAAGGTGAAAAATTTTAATGATCAAGATTTGTCTGCTTCACTAGCCTTGATCTGGAGAGAAGCTGCTTACCCATAACCATATGTAGGTTTTATTTTTGTACTTTGAATGAAGAAATATCACTGGATTTCTAGGGAGTGTTTACTGTGGCAGGCATGATTCTGTGCAATGAAGGCTACCCTCAATCTCAGCAGAAAGTGTAAGTAATCATGTGAAGTAATATATAATATACACTGTAAGTTGCGTACATCTCCTAAAGTAATAAGAATCAACAAAACATTGAAAACTGTGATTCATAGGATTTAAAACAATAGCAAAAAAATTTGTGATCTTTTGTTGCCTTCTGATTTTTAACCTTAATTATCAGTAACCTTGCTCTCACTCTCTAAGGAGAAACAAACTCTGATGTAAACATCTGATTACGGAAGCAACATTTTTTAATGAAGACATGTAACATCTCAAGGATGGAGATTAAATTTTGATAGATTGTAACAAATGGGGAAACTAACAGTAGGTAGAAAATCAAGAAATATAACTCTGGGAACAACATTACATTTATGGTGCACAAAGTATGCTAGTGCTTTCCTGTCTTGATTTTTAGCTATCCTGCTGGAAGGTCTTGTTATTATTCTACATTCCAGTTAATTCAGCATAGTCAACATTAACTGAGTCTGAGAAGGAAGAATTATAATTAAGGACATTCCACAATGTCAATTACATATAATTTCTTTGGAACAAGAGCTTAAAAACATGGAGTTTGCATAGACTTTCAGGGGATGAAGTATGACAACCTGTAAAATTCAACATTTTTTGACAAACTAGTAATGCTCAAAAACTACTTTTTCAAAAACTATATTTAGGAAGAACAAAACTCAGCAAAAATAAAACATGTTCATTTCTTTCTGGTCATTATCAGAGTAAATATTTATCATTTTGTAGTCAGGTCTATGTACAGCTCTTAGAGGAAGTGGATCTTTTCAGACATAAGAAAGAAGAGAAGGTCCCAGTTAACACAGCTTTAATCTTATCAAGAATTCCGGTTGGTAGAGATAAGAGAAACCTGCAGTTCAAAAAGTGACACGTCCTCTTCTTTAGAAGTGCCATGACTGAACAATCAGACCTAGCACCTGAATGAAACTCCTTAGGAAGAAAGGTAAGGAAGCACTAATGCCTCTTAGATGCACTTCTGCAATGGCTATACTGTCAAAACAGACTGCATAATAGTACAGAGTGCACTTGCTGCCCTGGGGATAGATCAGCTTTCATTGCATGATGCAGTACCAGTGTTCAGAACTAAGGGTAACTTGCCACAGATAAGTTTTCTAATTTTTGTACAATAACTTTTTTCCTTTGGATTTTGATTCCCTTTATATTATTAGTGAAGGAGAATTCTGGGCTCAGATTATATATATGTAGTTATTCATATTAATCCTTTAAAAAACTCAGAAAATGCTTTTCCAGCATATCTGAACAATAAATAATTTTCACACTTTAACTGAGAATGAGGATGGACTCACCTTCCTCCCAAAGGTGACTTTTTCAAATTACAGACACATGAAACAAAAACGTGGACACGATAGGGAGCACTTGGCTGATTATGTTTGCCTGTGCAAATCCAGTGATTAATAATAGATTGAAATTTTAACCAGACTTTAACTTTTAACTTTCTTCACTTTAGTTCTTTTGCTTTCTCGAATGAAATTAAGCCCACAGCAGAAGAAAGAAGCAGTACCTTTCAAGTCCAACACACATTGTTTGCAGACAGTTTTCACAAAATAATCAGACACTACCTATAACCATATTTAGATGAAGAGTAGATGCATGCATGCAAGTGCTGGAATTTTGCTGGGATTTTTTGCAAGAAAAGTGTATCCCTCCTGTTCCTCTGAAGGCCAGCTGGCCTAACACAAAGCCCTCTGGGCTCTGCAGCCTTGCTCTTCAATCCCTAATGAGTGGCAGTGTAATCCCCCTGCAAAACCCAGGGCAGTACGAATTTTGAACCAGCTGAGTCGGTGTCTGAGCTTATTTAAGCTCTGCGACTGCTGTGTGAGCAGCCAGCCAGGCCCACAGGTACCATGGCTCCCAGCACGTAGGCAGCAGATATAACTGGCCACTCCGAACCACAGCCGTTTCTACATTAGCTGGTGTTGGTACGATACAGAATAAGCCCTGTGGCTCAAGCAGCATTAATTACCAGGGGGGGCTGTGTTGTTTGCTCCTCCATACACGTAAGGCACCCCCCTACCAAGAATGGAGTAAAATAGAGCAAACTAGGCCCAAACATTGGACCTTTTTTCATACAAACAATATTCAAAGAGAAGGAAAGGCTATATTTAATACAAGCTGATGAAGCGGGACCGGAAGTAAACCCACTGGCAAACTCTGAAAAATGTTTATCTTGTCGTCTCAGTCCTATTTTCAAATAGGAAATGCTGAAAACGATCTTCAGCTTGTCTGTTTGGTTCTTTTTTACACATTTCTCTTCTCTCTGATTTCAAGCCACCGATCAAACCCTCCTTCCAACACCTCTCACCTGCATTACCTTTTGTTCGAGAGTAGCCATTTCCAAACTTTAAAAAAGTATATTCCTAGTAGGTTTAAACTAAAATGAGCTATTCTAGGATTTCAGCTGGTTGATGACAACTTTCACAACAGCAGGAAAGTCCGTGAATCTAGCCCACTCAGGTGGGAAATGCTTAGCACATTACAGGATCTGTATAAAGAGGCAGACTCGTTTTGATATAGTAGCTGTATTTGATTTTTTTTTTTTTTTTTAGTATATCAATACACTTTTTTTCTAACCAATAGAACTTTACTGTATATGCCACAGGTCAGAAAGAATCTGCCAGTTAGTCCAGACCAGCCTTTATATGGATATGCCCGGGGAAAAAATAAAAGTAAACTCATGTGGAAAATGTTATTTATACTTTAATGAACCCCATTTAGAGGGGTCAGTTTGAGTAGGGGGCAAACAGTCAAGCTGATTCACATTTTCTCAGCTCAGATCTAATGGGGAGAGAAAAGACATTCTGAGCAGCTATTTGTGAAAATAAGCAGTAGGACCAAGGTAGCGATGTACCACAGGTCACGCAGGGAAGACGCTCCCATTGTCACCCACCTTTCAAAGTCAGCGATAAAATGTGTAACCCTACAACTCTCTCTTCTCTCATACATAAAAAATGCAGACAAAAAACACAACCCCCACCCCCCACAAAAGCTTTTTTGTGTATGCAGTATTTCTGGAGGTGTTATTTTCTTTGTGGATGTTAGCATCCTTCTACATCCAACAACTTTGTCAGAACTGAAATTAGCAGCTTCTCTTCCAATTCAGGGTTTCTTAGCACACAAAGCAATTTGTAAAGGAGCATCATAAATGTTTATCAAAAGATGAACACAAAAAAGGGCCAGGTGGAAATTTAGAGATATTTCCTTCAGCTATTTGATTTCTTAATTCGTATATTGCTTTTGACTACAAAATTATTTTTTTATAGTTAGTACTTTTTAAACACTTCTGTTATACTCTCATATTCCAGCTTAGCAGATTCCTGTGGAAATGATAAATCTTCATTCACTTAAATGTCACTTTTCCCAGGGTTTTTAGAAAAAAAGGTCTTCTCCTGAAGTTGTCTTCAATAATGTTTGAATGCAACTAATTGTTTAAAGATATAAATGCACACTTTCAAACTTTCTCTCTTTCTCTTTTGTTTTTAAGGAAACAGAAAACCTTTCCTTCAGCTGGTACTTCGCTTTTCCATGGGCTTTTTACTGTCCATTTTGACAGTGTTTATTTGAAAGTGTTCCCTACATTTTTCAGTGTACATAGCTTCAGGTTAAAGATCTTATATAAAAAGAGAGCATATTGTCTTAGTCAGTAATACTCAGTAGCTACAATGAAACATAAAATGGTAAATGGTTCCAGTCATCCAGCAGAAGAGCTATATTTGAAAACTCTATAAACAGGAAACAAAAAGACAAAATAAGTTTCTGCATTTCTCTCTCATTTCTGACATTTTCAAAAAAAAGTGTCCAAACTGTAGGTTGACTTAAATCCACTGTTTCAAGTACTAGAGCTTTTCTTTGGAGTGAGGTCTTTTCTAAAAATATCCATTATTTCAAAGTGTGTCCTTTCCAGCTTGAAAATATTTAATTCTTTAAGCATCTTTTTCATTATAAAATAGTGTCTTGAAATTAGGTCCAAGCTTAAGGTCCAAGTTGCCTGAGCACTGTTATTCAGGTGTGAAAAGGTGTGCTAGTTTGAAGCCTTATTTTGCATCATAAAAGCAGGTGAGAATTTTGTAGACTACATGTATAAAACTTATCAATTTAAATATTTATAATTCTAAGTTAAATGCTAAACTCTGATTTTTGTTATGTTTCAGCTGCTGGTGACCTCAAAAGCAGTCTGCATTTTTGCAGTTTGAAACTAATTATTTTTAACTCAGAACTTGAAACAGAAACAAAATGAATGTGTTTGTCATGGATAGTTTAGCTTTCTTAATTCAAAAATTGTGACTAAGAGTAGGAAGATTAATGCATTCATAAATGCACTCAGGCATCAAACTGACAGAAATATTCTTGCCTGGATAGTCTAAAATTATCCAGCTTTCAAATTATTAATAACCATAATAATAATTCTGTGTAAAAAGGTTAGCTGTAGCTACTATTCTAACATCTCACTCAATATACACTAAGCTTGTCTGCTAAAGCACCCCTATGTCCATGAGAAACTAACTTGTATATTAACTCCATCAAAAAAGAAAAATATACATTAAAAAGGTCAAGCCATCATTTCTTTCTTTTTTTAACTTAGACTCTTTTTTTAGCTTTTAAATGTCTATAATATCAGATCCACACATACAAATTTAAAAATTAATCTCAGTATCTATTTATACTGTCTCTTTCTTGGAGCTCTGATGAATTGGAAAAAAAGCAAGTTAACAGTCTTCAATCTCCTCAGCATGATGCAAGTTTTCATAACAATAGTGCTGATGAGAAATCTAAATTTCCATTCTGAACCTTTTTTTTATATAATTTGATATTGTTTTTAATTCTTCTTGGATAAATACGAATACTTTTTGGAGAAAAAAAGGTTGGTAAATGAGGTAATACCTGCATTTCCATTGTATGAAAATTTTTTTTAGGATAAAAATCAACATGTTATTATGGAGTAATTTTATCTCTGACAAGAAACACACAAAGATAGGAAGAGGAGGAAATCTATATGGATATAGTGTATTCCACAGAATGGGAAACTTAAATAAAATACACTCTGAGAATAGTCCTTTATTGCTGCAGTTTTCCCCCTGGTAGTTCTAAAGGGGAGCTTTTGAAAATTGTTGCTTCCAGGATTTTTCATGACTAAGGACTATGCAAGGAAATAGTCAGGGCTTTCTCTCAAGAAACAGTGTGACACAGAGGAAAAATAAAATGAAAATACATTTCTTTAAGTATATTTGTATGTGTATGTATACAGGGTCCCTTCAGATTCTTTTGGAACTGTTGAAATTTATTCTATCAAGTATGGCTTTGATTAGTAACCTTGTGGCTTATTGCTCACTCTACAAGAAAAATCCATGGCATGTGTTAAAAAGCAAGCTGATAGTGGAAGTCAGATGCTTAAAAATGCTTTCTATGTTTGCCCTATAACAAAGAGTTTGACTTCAATCCCTTGGTTTTAACAACATGCTCCTCTGGTTCTGTCAGTGGCTCCCGTAGTCTGTGTTTGAGAAGGAGGAGGGGTTAATTTATTATAAAGCTTTAGAGAGTACAAGATATTTCTGTTCACAATCAAAATACTGTGAATTCAAATGCATTTCAGAATAATTTGGCCTATATTCCCCACAACACAAGTAAGTGTATTCTGAGAAGCTCTAATACAGCTATGTAATATTACAATATAGCTATCACTGTA
Organism: Apteryx mantelli; assembly: GCF_036417845.1. Taxonomy (NCBI): domain Eukaryota; kingdom Metazoa; phylum Chordata; class Aves; order Apterygiformes; family Apterygidae; genus Apteryx; species Apteryx mantelli. The sequence goes on from NC_089980.1 coordinate 91,454,785, forward strand.
GTTTACAGTCAAGGTGAGATTTTTACCCCACTTCCTCTATGAGGCTTTAATTTGGCTAGTCATTACTGCTCTAAAGAAGTTGTTCAAAGGGCAAGCAATTTAATGTATACTTACTTTTTTGTTGCAAGAATATTGTGATTAGAGGTTGGGAATTATAATTGAAAAATAAATGTAAATGTCGAAAGGCATTCTCTCTGCTTTCCCTCAAACCTTGTAAATGTTCCTTGACTAAGACCCCATTGAATTTATGTGAGTTTATGCTGATCTTTTTGATAAATAACTACAAAAGGAGTGAAAATACCACAGCTGACTTAAAAAAAATAAAGACTTGGATAAAATAATGATATTACTTTTCTTATTTTGTAAACATTGTAGTGAAAAACAGATACATAGGTGACACAGTAGCTGTTGCAATATCTACTTTTTAGGCACCTGTGGAAACCAAAACCTATTATTTGAAGATAAAGTGCAAGGGTGAGTGAATGCAAAGGTGTAGCGGATGGAGCTCAAAATGATAACTAGAGGAAAAGAAAAAAGTATTCTGGTTGCAGTTTTGCCAAATAGGTATGCAAAGCACAAGGACACTCCTGAAATCTTGCCCCAGTCAAGAACTCATTTGTTAGTTTATTACAAAAGGATGCCACTATCTTTAAGTGCTCAGAATCTAAAAGCATGACCAGTTTACATTTTGGAGGTCTATACATGTGAGTTTTCTGCTTCTCAAGCAAAGGCAGTAAACTTGCCTGTCTAATCTTCCAGATAAGTAGCTTAAGTGCTGTAGTATCATATAAAGAGGTGAACATCAGTACCATCTCCTCTGTCCGTACCAACAGTATTTTTAAAGGAATTGGGTTAGCACACCTTATTTGGACTTTTTTAGGGGGATGTAGGTTCCCTTAACAAAGCCAATGTCACCCCAGTAAGAAAGCCAATGTCACCCCAGTCTTCAAAAAGGGCAAGAAGGAGGACCCAGGCAACTACAGGCCAGTCAGCCTCACCTCCATCCCTGGAAAGGTGATGGAGCAGCTCATCCTGGAGGCCATCTCCAAGCATGTGGAGGACAAGAAGGTGATCAGGAGTAGTCAGCATGGCTTCACCAAGGGGAAATCATGCTTAACCAATCTGATAGCCTTCTATGATGGAATGACTGCCTGGGTAGGTGAGGGGAGAGCAGTGGATGTTTTCTACCTAGACTTCAGCAAGGCTTTTGACACTGTCTCCCATAGCATCCTCACAGGGAAGCTCAGGAAGTGTGGTTTAGATGAGTGGACAGTGAGGTGGATTGAGAACTGGCTGAATGGCAGAGCTCAGAGGGTTGTGATCAGCGGTGCAGAGTCTAGTTGGAGGCCTGTAGCTAGCGGTGTCCCCCAGGGGTCAGTCCTGGGTCCAGTCTTGTTCAACTTCTTCATCAATGACCTGGATGAAGGGACAGAGTGCACCCTCAGCAAGTTTGCTGATGATACAAAACTGGGAGGAGTGGCTGATACACCAGAGGGCTGTGCTGCCATTCAGAGAGATCTGGACAGGCTGGAGAGGTGGGCGGAGAGGAACCTCATGAAGTTCAACAAAGGCAAGTGCAGGGTCCTGCACCTGGGGAGGAATAACTCCATGCACCAGTACAGGTTGGGGGTTGACCTGCTGGAAAGCAGCTCTGCTGAGAAGGACCTGGGAGTGCTGGTGGACACCAAGTTAAGCATGAGGCAGCAATGTGCCCTTGTGGCCAAGAAGGCCAATGGTATCCTGGGGTGCATCAGGAAGAGTGTTGCCAGCAGGTCGAGGGAGGTGATTCTCCCCCTCTACTCAGCCCTGGTGAGGCCACATCTGGAGTACTGCGTCCAGTTCTGGGCTCCCCAGTACAAGAGGGATGTGGCACTACTGGAGGGAGTCCAGCGAAGGGCTACAAAGATGATTAGGGGACTGGAACATCTCTCTTATGAGGAAAGGCTGAGAGAGCTGGGCCTGTTTAGCTTGGAGAAGAGAAGGCTGAGAGGAGGTCTTATCAATGTGTACAAGTATCTGAAGGGAGGGTGTCGAGAGGATGGGACCAGACTCTTTTCAGTGGTGCCCAGTGACAGGACGCGAGGCAACGGGCACAAACTGAAACACAGACAATTCCATCTGAACATGAGGAAAAACTTCTTCACTGTGAGGGTGACAGAGCCCTGGAACAGGTTGCCCAGAGAGGCTGTGGAGTCTCCTTCTCTGGAGATATTCAAAACGTGCCTGGATGCAATCCTGTGCAATGTGCTCTAGGTGACCCTGCTTGAGCAGGGGGGTTGGACTAGATGATCTCCAGAGGTCCCTTCCAACCTCAGCGATTCTGTGATTCTGTGATTCCCCTATAGATACTTAAGTATAATGTAATGATCAGTATACTCTTTATAGGTACTCCCTATTGATTCTGTTTGAGTTTAGGCACGAAGTAGACCATTTAATCTAAGACAGTTTTGGATGTGCAAAGAAGCAAAACTTACAGACTGTTTTAACACTCAGAGAAATCCAAGTCAGGTACCTACAGGGTTAGGCAGAAACTGATATGGGATATTGTGACATGCCAATAGAAGGGCATCTGGGATTCTTTCAGATACTGGGATTAACTGTGCTGAACTCAAGAGATCATCATTTGCCAAGTATGAGAATTTATTAGAGATAAGAGGTTACAAGAAAGCTAAAAGTATAGCAAAGCTAGAAATAGAACTGAATATATATATACATATTAGAGCTCTACAGTTCAATCACAAATGCAGAGTACAGCAACCACTCTTATCCTTTATGGGACACCCTTCCGGTATAGTTTTCCCCGATTTCTCCTCACCATGCTGGTGACATCAGGGGTGTCCTCACTGATGGGTGGGTCCTCGGGTCCGCAGGCCAGCTGATGGTGGGTCCGAGTCCACACCAACCTCTTTTATAGCCAGTCAGAAGAACGCACGCCCACAGCTACAGAAAAGCCGCACGGCTCTAGTCGATAGCAGGGCGCACAGCAGCAGGTGACCTCGCGCTCAGCCCACCACCCTGCTCTGTGGGTAACAAGGCACCCATGAACAGGTTGTTCTGCGGGGAATGGCTCCATGGCACCCAGATGTCTATGGTGTGGGTCTGCGGTGTCACTTCTCCTTTGCCTGGGCTTGTCCATCATGGGGTCGTTAGCGGGTGTGCCCCCAGGCTGCAGCACCCCACAGCGTGGTGGCTCCAGCTGTGGTGCACGCAGGGTTCATTAACTTTTGGGGAGCACCCCAGAGAAAACCCCTTTTCTATGGGCTGCACCATCTGGAGTCCCACGCTTGCCTGTGTGGTGCCTGTCAGATATTTGGGGATGCAACGTTGAATCTGGGTACTTAAAAGCTACCCTAATCTGATTTCAGTATTTAAAACCTTTGTTATTTTAGCCCTGTATGTATCAGAATTAATCAACATCCATGACAAAAAGCTATCCAGAGTTAATAGGTGCACACATCATGGTGTCTCTCCTTCCCTGTATTCTACATAAAAGAATATTTAGATATACCCCGACTCGAATCTGTTCCAGAAAAGCATTATGCAGATACCAGGATCCACCCTTACAGGGTTAAGAACACAAGAATGGTCATATTGGTTCAGATCCATCTGGCTCAGCATCTTTTTTGTGACTGTGGGAACTTGTGGACATCTAGGGAACAACACAATACACGGATGTCATTTCCCAAGAGCACTTTCTCTAGCCTCCAGCCATCTGTGCTCCAGGAATTTCCTGAGCAGTGGAACAGGGTTTCTCCCCTGCCAAGTTCACCTCTACTCTAGAAAAAAAGCTAAACTTAGAAGAATTTGGAATTTCTAATATGATCTCCCTGTCTTTCCTCACCTCCTGCCATTGAAAATGGCCTTGGACAGAAGTTTGGATAAGCTTTTCAAAAACTGCTTTCCTCCTCAGATTTGTGTTGCTTACAAAGTTACGAACCAAACTGCACACTTCAGTTATGTCTTTCTCATTACTTACAATGCTGTAAATTAGATGTTAGCCAAAATAGATCAAAAAACTTGGGTTTATTTCAGTCTTCAGAGTGGGGAGAATTTCTGAGGTAAATCAAGTTATCTGACTACAGCTGCACAATGCAGACGTAATTTGTGGATCACATATTTTGTATCATGATCTGAGGGGAGAAACAAATCTTGCTGCAAAAAGAAAGCTATTCATCTAAATAACAAGTCTTTGAAAGATTTTAACTCATTTAGATTATACATACCTTATAACATTTTCCACTGCTGGGCTTTGAATACAGTTATAATATTTTTAGGCATACTATCCACAGGCTACCTGTAAAATGATGTTTGACTCTGTATCACTGCTGGTTATAGCCATTTACCAGTAGAATGAGGAAAATTTATCTCAAAACCTTCATTCCACTATCTCTCCTCTGTTTCTGTTCTGTGTGTTACTGATTCCACATAGTTTGCTTCCTCAACTCCAACACCCTTGAACTACAGCTATGATATTGTTCAAGTTGTTTAAGGATAAAGTTTATCCGGGAGTATAGTTGTTTTAAGAATTATCTTCAGTAATTTTAATGTGGTGTAAATCATCTGAGTGTGCACTGTGCAAAAAATATAGTCCCTCTGAGTCTTGCAGTTCCCTGCAGGTACCATCCTACTAAGTATAACATAAAAAGTTTCAAATAGATCCATGCATTTTTCCATTCTGTAGCCTAGAGTTTGTCCCCACAGCATGTTTTCATGGTACCATCAGAGATGCAAGTTGCAATTACTGTAAATTGCAGGTCAGAAAAACTTTAATGTAGATATAGCCATAAGATTCAGTTTAGAAGGATGGTAGTGGGTGTGTAAGGTAAGTCAGCCAGATGTGACTGCATATTGTGCTTGCTGCATACAGAGCAAGCACATCAGCGTACCAATTACAGCTTACCTGCAGGCAACAGGCATGACACAGTGTCTATAAACATGCGAGATGTATACCAAACCATACAACGAGGTTGCCTGCCCAGACCAATGGCTGCACTAAATAATGCCGCCCCTGTTTCCGTTGCCATCCTCCCACAAGGCTCACACTGAGGGATGTCCATGGAGTGCAGGAGCCACGCTGGTGGCAGAGACAGCGCAGAATCTGCGCTCCCCCGCTGCTCCCTGGCCCTACGTTCTCATATGTGTAAGTGCTCACCTGTAAAAATTGGACCATGAGAATGACTTTCAGTGAATACCTCCTGTTAGATCTTTGAAGTACTTTCTTTTCCCCCTCTTTCTTCTCTTGAAATTAATTTGCTTTTATTTGATGTAGTAGTTTTCTGGTTCTTTATTTTTTCTTACTGTCAGAATAATTTTATTAATATTGCTAGAGATTTCCTGAATAAGACCTTTAATATACATGACAGGATTGAAGAGTCAGACTGTCATATTTCTCAGCATAGTAGCTGGGAAGAAATTAAAAATTACTGTTCTTAGGAAAAAGCAGCATTACATTCCTTTTCTCATTATAGGTTCTCTAGCTTGCTTTTCTACCAGCATGGCTGTGTCTGAAAATAACAGTCTCTTTAACCTCTGCATTAGTGTCATGGGGATTAAATAAAATCACTGAACTGTTTAGCTTTGTGAATTTTAGCTTAAATGCTCTGGAGTGTGACCATTTTATCAACTAAACCCCTGAGCATATTATTATATTTACTTTATCCACTCACTATTGCTCACTACTTTGTTTACCTTTGATATAAAATAGAAGCCCATTGTCATGAGAAGTTTACCATTTAAATTGGACAGATAATATGGAAAAATGTAAGAGTTTTCTTTAATTTTGGCCATTGATTTCACTGAAGCTAACATTTTACCATGGAGGCCTAAACTTAAAATATCTAAAAGACCTTTTCATCTGAGAGTATCTGTTTGTTTTAAATTTATGTGACAGTTCTATTCTTACTTCTGTTCATAAAAATGTGAATATTAGTGATAGAAGCAGGACAGAGGAATGCCTGAAACATTAAGCAAAATGGAACTAGTATTTTGAACCACAAAATTGTTAACATTTTGAGGGGTACTTAAAGAGGAACTAAACAAAGGCAATATGCAGAGTGATCTCTGAAAACAGTCAATAATGCAAAGGTTTCTGTCTCAGTATTATAATCAGAAAATAATCAAAATCAGCAAAGGAGGTAGATTTAATTCTTTTAAACAAAATTTCTATCTATCTATGCTCATGAGGATGTGTCTCAAATGACAGCTACATTCTACCTGCTTTGAAAACTGGAAAAGAATTAGGCTTGATCTTAATAGCCTTAAGCTCATATGCTTAATTAAAGAAAATATGCTTATTATTAACTTAACCTACTTATCCACCTCCACTTTTCCTTATCTTCAGATTTTGTAATGAAATTTTCTCTCTCCTAGTGCGTATTTTCTCCTCAGCTCCCTCAGTGCTGAGGTTGTCCCTGTGTTGCACAGACAGCTGTCATCGCTCTCTCCTAACCAAGTTTTCAACACTCTTTCAGGCTCTTCTCAAAAGATAGTATCATCGTTCCTTAATTGTTCTTGTAGCCCTCTTCTGCAAAAAGTCCAGTTAGGATAACATGCATATATGATTTTTTAAACAGTAGCAGCAAGACTTATCAGAGCTTTATATCTCATTATTAGCATTTATTCATATACACAATAACAAAAAATTCCTCAGCTATCCAAATTAAAAAGGAAAAGTGGAAAGAGGAAATGTGGCTGCAGTGCATGACAACTGGATAGTGAAAGATAATATAGATATGGCTCTAAAATAAGGAAGTGGTATCCCATAACGATATACATGCATCTAGTGTCATTTGAGTTACCTCTTTTTAACATATTTGTAGAATCTTTGCTTACTTGTAATATCCTTTTTAAGATGTTTCTTCATTCAGCTAGAGACACAATTCTCCAAACACGTTTGTTATGCTTGCTTCAGGTACATAATACAGAGATATAGCATATTTTGATAAAAAAGGAAAAAGACCAGAAAGCCTCAACATCTGAATTCTCACCTCCTCAGTCTGTTCAACTGATTAACTAATTCTTTTCCTTACCAGTGTTTTTGTTTTTTGAACTGTAAGCCTTAGAGACTTAACTCAAACACAATCAGGCAGTGACTAGTCAATCTGAAATTATTTTCTATGACTAGCTCTTCCATAAAGTCATATATAAATTTGTTACTACTTCCTAATATCAAGTTAAAAAAAACCTTTTTGTTCATACATTGACAATTGTGGCTACTCCACTCAGTAATATCTGGAACTACTGTTACTACCATTTGGTTTTATAACTGATAGGTAAGAAAGCTGAGTCTTTCATTATAGAACAGTTCCAGTATAACAGTAGTATTTACCTCTCTAATTTTTATTACAGATATAAATCTCTGACCATATCTAAACTATTCCATTGACTTCATGGTGAAATTTCCAGTGCTGTTACAATAGATACGATTTTATTTTCCAAAAGTGCTTTTGACCCAAATTAATTTTACTGTAGTCCTTTTTCTCATATAAAAATAGTATTAATAACGCATGGCTAATCCATTTGTCTTTCCTTTCTTCATTATTTCTTTCAAAAGCTCACACCCTTCATTATGTCATTCCAGTCATGATTGCTTTACCATCATGTTTCTGTTATCTCAGAAAATTCTCTATTTTCTTGCCCTGGTTACTTGGTTTAGTGTGCAACTAAATATACCGTAATGTTCTTACTCATTTAGTTGTTAAACTAGACAAGGTTTATTAATTAAACTCATCATGTATCTAACTTTATTCCCATAAATCTAATATTTTTTTCTTGCTGCCATCACTATCTAGCTGCTCTAGTTACTTTTTCCTGTCTCTTTTAAAAGAAAAATAATTTTTCCTCTCTCCAAATTTTGTAACCCGAAACAAAAAGCTTCTTTTCTACAAATTGCATACAGTTGCAAAGAGCTGCTATAAAACACAAAACATAAGCAAACTACAAACCTGAAATACCACAAATTACATCTTTGAAAACACACAGGAGCGTAAAAACAGACTGTCGCAGAGTATCTTTTTCTCAAAAAGAGAAAAAGAGAAAAGTCCCATATAGATTCCTCTGTTTATGTCTCTCTAGTCTCTAGGTGTCTGCTTTCAGGTGTCTTTTACTTAAGTTAATTATGTGCTTGAGTAGGTCATAGAACACTTTAAATAAAACTAACTGTCCCATTATTATTCAAATAAAATAATTTACATAAAGAAAGTACTGAAAGTCAGGCTTTTTTAACCTTCTTATTCTAAGTATTAGACTTGCTTAAATACTTCTAAAATCACTATTCAAAATGGCTGAATATATGTAAGCTGAACAGGACTGTGCTGTGAATGTAAAATAGAAGCCCTCTGAGATCATTATACAAGCACATATTTTCCTATTACATTTCAAAATGAATTTGGTTATGGCACAAGAAGCTTCTATAGTCAAAGCTTTATTTGGATGTTTGTTTTTAAGTTTTGTTAGTGCTATTTTTTAATTTACTCTCAGTTCACACATTCTGCTTTTTATTCTATTCAGATTGCCACAGAAACTTTTCTCATCCTGCTTTTAAAGACATGAAATATTTAAACTCATTTATAATAAAGTCTGATAGTAATTAAAAATGCAACACTTGCAAAACTAACCTATTGCTCGTTATATACATTTATAGGATTCTATTAAATGAGACTATACCTAGTAAAGAGAAAGTTCTTCCCATTGTAAAATTTGTTTTTAATTGTTTTTATTCTGACAAAATATAATAAATTTGGCTGAAATTTTCCAAAAGGAGTGTCTGCTTTAGATTTCCACTTCACTCACAGTGTTTGTTATCCATCTTGGTGAATTTATCTTCTTAATGTCATCTTCAGTGAATTAGTTGCTTCCAAGAGTGAGAAGTCAGGACAATATATTACTTATTTTTTATTTCAAAGTAATTAATTACTTGTATATGTTTCTCTGAAAAATGTAATCTCCCTGCTTTGGATCAAGGTCTTGATTTATTCATAGAGTTATCCTTGTGGTAGATGTTCACCATTTCCATGAAAATCCACAAGAACTTGGCTCAGTTATACGCTTTTCCAAAATCTGAGCTTGCAGATATTAAATAGAGAACTGCCTGGTCCTTAAACTGCCTGAAAATAACATCTGTCCAAGGACTTCTCTATTCCAGCCTTGATTAATTTCTTTTCAATTTTTATGCCCATTCTTATCCTGGATACAAAATAAGACAGAAGGAATAAGAAACTGAGAAGGGATCTCAGATCCATTGCTGCCACTGCTCAGTCTTAGAAATACAGTGTAGACCTATCAAAAAATTTAAAGAAGAATTTAGAATGCATAATTTGTAAGGAAAGGATGGATTAGCAGACTAGTGAGAGGACATGGGACTATCTTAAAAGGGCGACAAGAACTGAAATTGTCACCCAGCTGCCGAGGCCACAACCTAAGAAAAGATGGGAGTTACTGTAGAGCAAATGACTGAAACAGTTAAAGCCTTATGATAGGTTAAAGCCCACACTGTAGCAGAATGTATGTATTTAGGTCTAAGGCCAGAGCAGCATTGCTTTGGAGGCTGATTGCTATATATCCTTAAAGAGCTTGGAATGCACTAATTTTGGAATCCTACATTTTTTCCCCATATCCATGAAACCAAACTGATGAACATATTTCAAGTATGATAAAAGCAGAAGATAACCATTTTCTATCATATAAATTATTTGATATAGGAAAACTTCCAGCAGCTTCTAATTCCTGTATTCCAGAGTCAGGGACAGAAAGCTTTGATGTATATAATTAAAAGGTAACAGAAGCTAGACTGAATCTGGGCCAGAAAAATGAGAAACTTCCAGGCTTAAACCTGAGAGATTCAATATAAAATTTTTGCTATAAGGAGCAATGTCAAGTGCTTTCTTCTCAGTGGGGAGATGAAATACTTTTAAAATAATACCCATTTAGTGGGTAATGTTCTGCTTTCCGCTCTGATTTAAGGGTCATAACAGTGGTGCATTATTGCCAAGAATCAATGGATCTGAAGAACTGTCATCATTTACTTAAATTAGTGACTTTTCTTCATCTTATGCTGCACCAGCTAATATCTGTCAGGTATCTTCATTGAATGAATAGAATAATTAATATTTTCAGAGCCAGGGGTTAATTCAGCAACTCCATTATAAGGCATCAAAGAAAGCATCAAAGAAATGCAATTTCAAGCTAATATATTATTTCAGAGGTTTCTACTGAAAGCATACTTTTTCCTTTTTCTTCCTAGAGCTATATTTTGACCTAGGTAAATCTGTAAAAGTTTTCTTCAGCTTAGTAATCTTGCAGTAACTGACTCTGGTTTAAAGTACTGGAGTATGTAGATCAGTGACTTCCCCCACACTTAGTCCACAAAAACTTTCCAGGCAGCTCACAAAGAACTAGGCTAATGCCCTTTCCCACTAACAGTGGAAGGATATATGAAAAGAAATTGAGTGAAGAGAGAACAAGGTGATCAGCTTGTTTTCAGAAGAGACAAAGTATTAAATATGACTAATATAAATCATTTTCCTAAAACTTCTGTCTCGCATACAAGGAATTTCCCCCCTTTCACATAGTAGGAAGGAACTGAACACAGAAGACAAAGAGGAGAACAGGGATTCCAGACTGCTGACACAGCTCCTCACCAAGAATCACAAGAATATGGGAAGGACAAGAGCACCCGAGCAGCAGTAACACAATCCATTAAACACCAATAATAACCTGTGACATCATGCTAGCACTAACCCTAGGGAAGAAAAAGGGGAAATAGAGGGTAACAGCCACTACAGTGGTTACAGTACAATGTCCTGTAACATTTATTCTATATTCTTTAGATGACTTAGTCCAGAAAGGCTAATTAGTGCCAAAGAAAACTTAACTATGACAACTGTGATTTGTCAGACACTAGATGAGTCACCTACCAAGTTGTCTACTATATTTCAAGTGATTTCAAGTCTGACACAACCCTTGTGGGGCACAAAGTGGCACACAATCCCATTTGTCTGTTTATAACCACTCTGGAGACTTTCTTTGTAGAGGCAGATAGCTCCTCTGTAAATGGCAGGAAACTTATTCTCACTTCCACAAACAATGGTGACTCCAACCACCCAAACAGGGAACAAGAATATATATTCATTTATGAGATTCCACCTCTGTTGCCATCCTGTCAAACTAATATAGAGGTTCTCATAAAAAAGAAATCCTCATATCTGTCAAAACCACACTTTTACTTCCTGGAACCTTTACCATTCTCTAGTTTTTGAAAAACCAGCAAAGGTATCTCCGTTTTTTCAATGACACATTCCCTATAGTGAGATATATACTGTACTGAGAAATGCGTAACGGGAAGGAACCTCATTAATACATTTTGATGAACTAAGGGAAAGCAGAAAAAGGTACACAGAGTCCTCTGCTTGAGTGGCAAGAGAAGTGCAACCTCTCCATGTTGCCAGTTAACAGGGTGGAAAATCTAATCAAGATTATAACAGAAAATGATGAATACTCACTGACCTCATAGGTCTTACATGGTCTATTATTTCTTCAATACATTCATGATACAAATTCCATTTTTTAATATAGACCAGATAGATAACTGTCTTACCACTTACCCTGATATCATAAAGAGAAAATACGAGAACACAAAGCCTCCCTGCATGATACATTTTACTTTTGATTCCAGTGTGACCTCAGAAGTTAGTTTTAGGCTAATAACGACCCAGACAGCCATAATCTGATATGGCTAATATCTCGAACCAGACAGCCATAGCTTCCAGGGATTCTTGAAGCAGAAGTGCTTCTATGCTAATAAATCACTCAAAGGAAAAATTCTGTAGTTTGTTTACAAGAGAGCAAGCCAGGCCATCGGCCTGCCAGTGTTAGCATGGTGGGCAATCAGATAAATGGATTGACCTATGTGAAAACTACTTTTATTCTATTTCCATACTAACATACCAAATTAAACAGCAGTGTAATTCAGTCAGGGGTAAAGAATCTGATTGTGCAGTATGAATTGCACTTGCATCTGAGTGTCAGGGAGCAGCAAGAGCAGGGCTGCTCCATGAGGGACAACATGTCAGAAGCCAAGGGTGGCCACCATGGAGGCAGTGCCTTCACTGATGAGGCACAGTCCCAGGGTCTGAACACGGTGGGCACAGCTGGTAACAGGGTCATCAAGAGTCCACCGATGAGACAAAGGAACAAACCAGGTCCCAGCTCCCTCTGGGGTCTATTCAGGAGCAAAAGGAGGCAGAGCTGGAAGCAAAACTGCAACATATGTCTGAGCTTTATCCAGAAGTTGAGACTGCAGATGGGCATCTACAACATAGTCCAGGGCATGACTGACAGCCCCAGGCTGAGCTGAAAGGGGGGCCTAGGCCTGGGCAGGCTGGGGGAGGTGGGCAGGGACAGAGAAAGCTGGGAGTGCCTGCGGGTCCCTGACACTAAAACCCTTTGGTTTACTATCAGGTCAAAACTGAAAGGTCAGTACACTGTAATTACCTCTGCAGTTTGTTGGAAAGGAAATTGCAATAAGTCCTTCTGAGAGGTTCCTACAACCTCTTTTCCAGAAATATTTAAACTTTCCAATACTTTCAAATTCATAGGTCTCCTGCAAGGTTCCTCAGGAGATACACAAACCAAAAATTATGGTAGGTAAACATAAATCAAGTTTGTGAAACACCTCAGTTAATGTTCAAGTCAAGATGATATTGTTTACTTATTAATGCTATATTATGATTAAAAATTTAGAGATACTGTGTATAAAAAAAGACTAGGATATCACAAGGAAAGTATATATGCATGTATGTAGCCTAAGAGAACAACATTCAGAAGTCTTCAGTCAACCATGAGGTCTTTATATTCCTGTTTCAATTTGCTTACTGAAGTGTGTTATTGTTTTCATGAATGGGAGAAAAACAATTTCAATTTGTATAGCACCTTTTTTATAATAGCAATTTGGGTAAAATGTCTGTAAGTACAATGCTAATGTGAATCTCTCAGACTCATTAGCAGAATCAAATTCTTCTACTTTGAGCTGGCAAAACATGGCATTTGGGGGATTTTTTAATGATATCTTCCTAGGTTTTCTAGACTTGGCTTAAGGATATCTAGATGGTTCTCCACTGAATTTCATAATAAAAACTTCAATAAAGAGATGGAAAAATACTGGAAGGAACAGATAAACACCTGTAGGAAAAACTTAAGTACTCCTCCCCTAGACAAAAAGCTGATCAGATGACCTACTGAGCTCTCTTTCTAAGGCATCTCTTTTGCATGGCCCATTTGGCATTTCTCTTGTTCCTTTTTCAAGTAGATTTCAGGCACTAATGGAGCTTGCTCAGAAATGTCATGAAGGAGGGTGCAATCATTCTGACACAAGGTGAGCTGCGTTTGACGCATGGCAATGTGGGCTCAGATGCAGGTAAGCTATCTGGAAAAACTGGATCAGCTGGCAGTTCTGGTGGAGGCATTGAAGAGGCAATATCAGAGCAAAGAACGAGAGGTGTAGGGAGAGAACATGCACTCTCTTTCTCTCTCTCAAATTTTTGTGTTGTTCTATCATGTGAGGAACATCCCTCCTATTGGGAAGCTTAATGCTTATGTGATAGCATGTGCTCCAATTGAATTAAGGAAATGATTAAATCCCTCTGAAAAGCCCATGAAGGGGAATTTCCTGCCCTTAGCTTGTTTCAAAGGGTAAATTACAGTGGGTAGAAAGACTGTGTAATTCCAGGTCATCACTCTTGACTTTCCAGTAGTTCATGTCCAAGATAGAGAGGATAGTGAAAATGATTCAGCGAACTCCTGAACAAAAGGGTTAGATCTCTCCTATTTTGGACATTGCAACCGATAATGACCTCATGATTTATATGTAAATAGATTGCTTGTAATTTCAAAAGTATAAAACACCTCAATTTATAGCCTGGACATAGAAAGATTTTAAAAAACCTGGTGAAAAATGATGTATTAAAGGTGGTGCTTGATTTACCAGGGACCTAATCTAACTTTCAGTGAATAGGTTATAATTAGGCAACAAAATCTAAAGAATGGATGCAAAAGACTTAAGAGATGCTGAACAAGTCACTTCACCTCTTGCATTTCAATTGCTTTCTCCACAAAATAGGGATTATGAAGATAATTATCTCATTTGTAAAGCACTTTGAGATCTGCAAGTAAAAAGCAATATGCAAAAGCAAGGTGTTACTCTCAGCATCAATGGCAATTAGATCTGATCTCAAGGAATGTAAATTAGGAGTAGCTCTACTGATTTTAATGGAATTATACTAGTTTGTGGTTATCTGCTGTTTAAAAAAGTCTAAAATCTAAAGATGCTGTGCTAACTGATGCACAAATACATTGTGCACAAGTGGACAAAGAAACTATTAAATAAAAACAGACAAACAAATCCAGAGATTACCTGAAACACTTACACTGGAGTGTCTTTTAGTCTAAAATAAATCTATTCTCATTCTCTCTCCCTGTGAATACTATTAGAATTAGAGGCACAGTGAAAAAATAGAAAAACTGTGATTTGGTATGTACATGTTAGTTTGCCTTCTAGTAAACTGATGAGAACATAATAATTAGAAAAAGAATTCCCGGGGCAGCAGCAGGGGGAGGAACAATAGGAATCAAAATGCCGATGAAGACTGAAACTCTTTTCTAGAGCATCCTTTAGCTGAGTTGTGAGCTACATTGATTTGCATAATATATAAGGTAAGTCAGTGTTTTTGCCACAGTATTACTATGCTGAATTATGCTTTCTTCTGAAATAAATACCACTGAAAACTTAAAACCTACAAAGTTGAAATGGTATCAGCATTGTGCTAGAAATATTCCTGGGAATTTATTTGTTGGAATTTTGAAATATTTTGTAACTTTGTTTCTGAAGGATACAGTAAAATTGGTTCACTCAGAGACCCACGAGCTTTTTCCACTACACATACAAGCTGATGTTCTTCTTAAATCTTTCTTTAGATTTGAGATACTCTAACTAGACGGTCAGAAAGATGTCTAGTATGTGACCCATTTATAAAGGCAATGTTTATGTTTGAGAATAGAATGCTATGCTGTTGTTTATTGTGGATTTTCTAGTGGACTGTGAGTAAATAACCTTCTCAATTTGCTAAACTCTCTCTGACATATACAGGTGTTAGAGCAAAGCCATGGCTCAGCTGAAATTTGGTCTGTATTGTTTAACAAAGGAACTTTTGACATGATACCAAAGAAAAAGTAGTATTTTCATAATAATGTGCAGTTAGCCTTCCAAAGAAATCTTTCTTAGTGTGTGTATGTAATATAGATTGCCTACAATTTTCTTGCTATAGAAAGTACAAAAGGCCTCCTGAACAATTCTGATTCATCTAGGTTAGGTGACAATACTGATCTCAATTCAGCGGTCAGTTCAGACCATGGTCAACATCATTTACATAAAATTTAACCATTTGGAAACACAGAAAAGATCAGTGAAAATTATATGTACCCCCTCACACACTCACACATGTACATGCATAACTATGATCCTACAAATAAAAAATATTTGAACAAGCTACAAGAACGAGATGAAAAGTCAGGAACATGATTACAATTTCCATTAAAACTGCTTGAACTACACACAGTTTAGGACACAATTTTTCACTATTGCAATCAATGGCTATTTTATCATTGAATTCTGTAAGAAGAAATTGAGATCTATCTAATTAAAATGGATTGTTATCTATAATAGACAATGTGGCACAGGGTTTCATTACAACTACAAGACATGTAGGCTGAGATTTCATAGAATAAATGCAATCATACTTTCCCCATTTGATATATAAGAATTTCAGTTGAGATAAGCACTAAGTCTATTGAAACCTGGCTTTTTTTTATCTATTCAAAAGGTAAAAAAAAATTGCTTTACTTTTCTCCAGTTTTTCAGCAAAACAAAAAAACAAAACAAAACAAGCCAAAATGTCCTCAAAAGCCAATAATCTAAGTATGTAGGATTTAAATGAACCAGTGTAATTATAGCTTTTTCTGATGATGATTAAGTCAAACTGCTTAGAAGATCCCTGTGTGTGACTTTTCTTTGTGGTAATAATATAAAAACTAAATTTGCAAGTTATATTTAGATGTAAATGCTAGCAATGTGGCAATACCATGAAATATGTTTTCTTCCAAATACAATCACAGCATTCTAATAATTTTTAGTAAGAATTAAACACATTCATGAATAGACTATTCCCCTCAATGCCTCTTCATGTTTATACCACACCAGACAGACAAAAAGTATCAGGGAAGCTTTTTTTCTCTTTTCAGACTTTGTAAGGTGTTAATCTATAGCCTTACTGCCTACTCAGCTCTAGGAGAAGAGGGAATGATTGTTACAGGCAGGCTACAGAGGGCTTTGAGGCAGATTTGTTAAAAACATACCTTAAACTGCAGTTGCCATGAGTGGTTACAAAACTATTTCAGGTCAACTACTGTGATTCCCAGGGTTATGGACGCTGTCGTAATGGCTGGTATGTAGCCTTGGTTAACATTGGAGCTACTTTCTATACCTGTTCTGAAACCCTCCAACCTGTTGCAGATTTAGTCACTAAAACCATTTCATTTAGACAAATAAAGTACACCTCTATTGCAATCTGGCATTCCCTCTCTATTTCCTATCACCAGCATATTCCAGTACTAGATGAATCAGAGGAAGACACAGAGAATTAATGGGTAACGTCTTAATATCAGTTTGATGTTGGCATTTACCTGGATCAGCAATGAAACAATTGCTGTCAAGCACTAAGTCTTGCATAGCTCTAGCAGCTGCAGCTTTTGAGAGAAAGATCTTCCTGTTATTCATCAGAACAATACATGTTGCTTTGTTATTTCAGAGAGGGTTTATACCATATTACCAATTTCATAGATTTACATGCTTTTTCATTCATTGGGAACCAGTGACATGTTCATCTCACTAAACTTTAAGCTTCCAGAAGTTAGACTTCTTGTCTAAGTGGATCTTCTGGTCTCCTTTGAAAAGCAATAGAAAAACAGACTCATCCCTAAAGCTTAGATTCCAGAACCTTCAGAAAGATAGATTTTGGGAAACACTGAAGTCAGAGTGATCAAAATAACTTTCCTATAGGGTTTTTCAAACTATGCAAAGCAGTACGGTATCAGGGCTGGTTGGCCTTATTGCAGTTCAGTAGGATGTAGAATCCCGAATTCATTAGTCACAGCTGACAATAAGATTCATACCCTCTGACCATTTATATGATTTTGAATGGGAGATATGTCTGTTGTTTTGAGAGCCATGCCACTTGTATTCCTATTAATTTAAATCTGTTCAAAAAAGAAGAAAAAAAAGTGAAAAAATGAGAGAGAGAGAGAGAAAAGAGAGAGAGAAAAGAGAGAAAAGAGAGAGAGAGAAAAGAGAGAGAGAGAAAAGAGAGAGAGAGAAAAGAGAACAGAGGCAGAGGAAAGGGAAAGGGAAAGGAAGGGAACAGAGAGGAAGTATTTTCAGGAGGAAAGTCTGCAGGTAATAAGGTTAAATGAAGTATTGTGTTCTAGGTTTTAAGGTGCTGTTACCAGCAAAGTTACTTTCTAAAGGAAAATATTCTAGAGAGATAGTGAAAGAGTGCCTGAAAAATGTCAATCAGAAATACATATTTAATATCAAGGTTACCTTAACAGCCTGTTAAAAGAGAACATCCTAAAATATCTTCCACATTCTAATAATTTATTCTGAATTTCATCCAAAAAGTAAAAAGGCAACTGAGACATATTTGAAGGCTCACTTTTTTGTGAGCTTAATGTGGATAATTGCTATAAATGTAAACATAACAAATAGGGTTGATATGTAAACATTTCAAAGACTGTGTTCTACTCAGACCATAATAATTTCCTGTAAGATGCACTTCCTAAGTGCAGATAGCGCTTCTACCCTGTCTGCATTTATGACTTCACTAATATTTGCATTGTTATTTGTATTATTTACACAAGCACACATATATCCTGAATGTCAAATCCAGGACAAGAAACTATGCAGGACTGGGTCACTTTTCTTGGCAATGTACCCAATGCATTGCTTCAGTTCTGGATCAGCTGTACCACTGCATGCATTTCAGATGGACTTCCAGTAGGCAGAGTAGTCAACGGGGAGCAGCGAGGGAAGCTGACCATAAGGGAAGGGGAGCTGTGAGTGAGGGCAACGGCATGGCTGGCAGGGCAGCGGTCTCACCAGCAAGGGTGCCATCCCACAGTGCCTGAATAAGGCCAGCAGAGCAGGGCACCTGAGCCTGCAGCTCCCCAGCCAAGGCAGAGAGGCCCCCGACGAGGCTTCCCACAGCTCTTTCTCATCACTTCACTGTTGTCGCTGCAGTGACCCACAGTTACAATGCTGAGGTGCGGCAGAGGTGACTTTGAACACAGGGAGCTAAACAGCTGGGAAGGGAGAAAGAAGTTGCAGAGTTGCTTGCTGGTGCACTCAGGGCCCCAGCAGTATTTTTCATAGAAGACTTGTGTAGCAGACTCCTACTAGTCTCAAAAAGGTTGATGGTAATGTTCAGACTAAACTCCATTCTGCTGATTTTTCTTCTATAACTTAGAAAGCTTCCAGTGTTCATAATCATGACTGACAGATGATTAGAATTCTATAGAAGTTTAAATGAGAGAAAATTACACTTATACAGGAAAAAATCAAAGTTCTAGTGCTATTCTTGAGTTATATAATAGGGCATATACAAGTCCTCTGTTATGGAATTAATATCATCATTCCAGGGATATCTATTCATAAAAGGCATCTACCTGTGAAAAAGCATATTTTTGATGGTGCTATTTAGACAGGGAGCTTTTTACTTTGACTAGCAAGATCTTTTGTCGGTTACTTTGGGGGAATGAACTAGATCCAGAGAATTAGCTTATCCTTCTGTGGGGAAGGGAATGTTTGAAAGGTAGTGACAGACCTATAAAAGAACAAACAGAATGTTTGTTCCCCATAAAGGCCTTTTTTTAGGGCTATACACAAAGATGACCAGACAAAGCTGACGGGTACTTGCAAGATTTTAGGTACATATTTTTGAACAACTATCAAACATTTTTTGAAATCAGCTGGGGACTCAGGAATATATGATAGGAATTTCTGTAAAGGGGAAATTGAGGAATGAAATGTTAAAGGTTTTTCCACAGTGTAAGCAATTTTTTGTTCTCTTCATCAAACAAAATTTGGTTTTACCATTTTACCATTATTTGGTAAATGGATTTAAAATCTAAATCTTCTCAGTTTTAAACAGCTTCTAAAATAACATTAAGATCTTTTTTCATAATGTTAAGGTCCAATGATTTTCTTTATTTCTATTCATTTCTCCAGATTTCTAACTGGAATACTTGCAGTCATCTACTGTGTTTCTAAAGTAAGATTTATAAGTGTTTCACTATGAAAAAGCCCTTTTTGTATACCAAAGCAATATCAGCCATAGTCATTCAAAATGGGGCCAACTGAAACAAATTGTACATTCTAGACAGAGACTACTCCAAGTGCTGAATTAAAACAGTCGCAAGTTTTCCATCTCTTAATTTACATTTCTTGCTTCAGGCAATAAAGTGCTGAAAAGAGAATTCTCCAACATTCTATGTTGTGAAGGCACTTACTATTAGTCAATAGCATAATCCTTGGGAAAAAATTTTAAATATTGCTGGTCCTTCCACAGAATTTGTCATTATTTTAAAACATAAAAATAATAGTAAAAAAAAATTTCTACTTCTGAATGTAATCCAGTATGCCAGGGACATTGCACCTCACCATAATTACTGACCAAATAGCTCAAAGAATTGGAGCAGGCACAAAAAGAATCAGAACGGTTGAGGTTGCAAGGGACCCCTTGAGATCATCTAGTCTAACCCCCCTGCTCAAGCAGGGTCACCCAGAACAGGTTGCTTGGGAATGGTCCAGTTGGGTTTTGAATATCTCCAAGGAAACCATTACGGTGACAACTATTAGAGTATTTGACCAACCTCACAGGAAAAAAAGATTTTTCTTATGTTTATACGGAATTTCCTGTATTTAAATTTCCTGTATTTAAATTTTTTCCCATTGTCCTGGATACCACTGAGAAGAGTTTGGCTCCATTTTCTTTACGCCCCTCCTCGGGTATTTATACAAGTACTATATAAGATCACCCTTGAGACTTCTCCAGGCTGAACAGTCCCAGCTCTCTCAGCCTCTCCTCATATCACAGATGCTCCAATCCTACTATAATCTCTGTTAATGTTCACTGGACTCATTCCATCATGACCATGTCCCTTCTGTACTGAGGAGCCCAGGACTGGACACAGCACTCCAGGTATGGCCTCACCAAGGCTGAGTAGAGGGGAAGGATCACCTCCCTTGACCTGTTGGCAGCACTCTTCCTAATGCAGCCCAGGAGGCTGTTGGACTTCTTTGTTGCAAGGTCACATTGTTGTCTCATGGTCAGCTTGTTGTCCACCAGTGCCTCCAGGGCCTTTTCTTCAAATCTACTCTCCAGCTGGTCAGGTCCCAGCCTGTATTCGTACCTGGGGTTATTCCTCCCCAGGAGCAGGACTTGGCATTTCCCTTTGTTGAACTTCATGAGATTCCTCTCATTGAAACCCATTTCTCCAGCCTATCAAGGTCCCTCTGAATGGGACCACAACCATCTGCTATATCAAGCACTCCTCCCAATATTGTATCATCTGCAAACTTGCTTAGGGTGCACTGTCCCATCATCCAGGCCACTCATGAAGAGGTTAAACAGTACTGGCCCCAATATCCACTAGTGACTGGCCAGCTGGACTTTGTGCTGCTAATCAACCCTTTGAATCTGACAGTTCAGCCAGTTTTCAGTCCACCTCACTGTCCACTTATCTAGTCTCTACTTCAACAGCTTGTGTATGGGATGCTATGGGAGGCAGTCTTGAAAGCCTTGCTAGTGTCAATACAAGCAACATCCAGTGATCTCCCCTTATCCACTGAGCTAATCATTTCATTGTAGGAAGCTATCAGCTTGATAAGGCATGATTTCCCTTTCATAAATACAGGCTGACTCCTCCCAATCTTGTTCTTGTCCTCAGTATGCTTGGAAATGGTTTCCAGGATTATTTGCTCCATCACCTTCCCAGGGTCAAGGCGAGCCTGACCAGCCTGTAGTTTCCTGGATTCTCCTTCTTGCCCTTCCTGAAGATAGGAGTGACACTTGCTTTCTTTCTGTCCTCAGGAACTTCCCCTGTAAACAATGACCTTTCAAAGATAATTGACAGTGGCTTTGCAATGACATCAGCCAGTTCCCTCAGCACTCATGGGTGCATCACATCTGGTCCCATGGATTTGTGCATGACCAGTTTGTTTAAGTATTTCCTAATCTGATCCTCCTTCATGGAGGGTTCTGCTTCTTCTATGCTTCTTTTTTTGTGCTTGAGTTTAGTTGGGAGCTCCTTGTTCATCCATGCAGGCCTCTTGCCACCTTTGCTTGACTGCCTACATATCAGAATGGACCAGTTCTGAGGTTGGAAGAGGTGATCCCTGAAAATCAATCATCTCTCCTGTACCCTTCTTCCCTCCAGAGCTGTATCCCATGGGATTCTTCCAAGCAGATCCCTGAAGGGGCAAAAATCTGTTCTCCTGAAGTTCAGGGTTTTGATCCTGCTATTTGCCCTGTTCCCTCCCCTCAGGATCTTGAAGTCTACCATTTCATGGTCACTGCAGCCAAGGCTGCCCTTGATCTTCACATCCTGACCAGTCCTTCCTTGTCTGTAAGTATGAGGTCCAGCAGAGTGCCTCCTCTCATCAGTTCCTCAGTCTCTTCTGTCAGGAAGTTACCATCAATGTGCTCCAGAAACTTCTTGGATTGCTTGTGCCCTGCTGTGTTGTCCCTCCAGCAGATATCAGGGTGGTTAAAGCCCCCATAGGGATCAGGGACATGAGGCTTCTTCCAGTTGTCTGAAGGAGGCATCATCTACATCTTCTTCCTGATCAGGTGAAAGACTCAGTCTTCAGAAAATATGAATGGCCTTTGATTATTGCCATTTAAAAAGAAAATGCAATTAAACATCTTTTTTTTTTTTTTAATGTATAATGGACGGAATCTATGACGCAAGATTCTTACTACTCTTGAGTAGTCTCTTCTGCCTTGTGCAGTCCTAGGAAGAGAAGTGAAGTGTCACTTACCATGAAGAAGAATATCAGAATATACACTTTGAAAGGGAAATAAAGCTTTTGTTTTGAAAGCAATTTTTCATTTGGTCTTGTAATGATCAGGAGAAACAAACAAACAAAAAACCTCCAGAAGACAGTTTTTGCCAAAACTCAGGAAAGCTAATATCTCCAAAGTTCTTGAACTCTAGATCCTCACAATTTTTAATTGGGTTTTAGATCAAGTAATATGAATTCCCTCAACTCTAAGTGAGCCTTTTTATAGGTCATGAACTGCACAACTGCTTTGCCATAATTGAATCTGGATATATGATACTTCAGAGTCATGCAGTTTTTCATCCTGATGATGATATGTACAAGAAAAACCAAAAATATATAGGTAGCAATAACAACAACATTCATTACAGTGCTTTATTGCGAGGAAGATCTGAGTTCAACAGCCACCTTCCAAATCTACATATTACCATGATTTATGTTCTCCATCACTATCAACCAGCTTAGCACAGACCTGATATATTCAGGTTATGACTGCCTGCTGAGGAAGAATAAGACAAACACCACTCTTGCTGTTATGAGTCCTTGCTGTACATAGTTTTAATTACAATACTGCACAAAGGTTGGATTCACTGAGGATACCACTTCAGCTTAGTTTTTTGCCTATGGTAGATCTTTGTGAAACATGGACAGAATTACTTAGCTGCAAACCTTGAGATTCATTTGATTAAAAAGTAAAATTTCACAGTCAACTCTGTTTCATCTTGGTTAATCAATCAAATGTTATCTTGGTGTAAAAGCTGTAAAATGCATTCTTCTATGAAAATAGAACAAAGACTCTGGATAAGCGTATGACAGGATTCCCTAAATCACATTTACGTTTCCTCAGGTTCTGGAATCAGCTGGTCCAACAAGGACTTACAGAAGCCCAAAGGTAATTGGTGGCCCCAGTTGTTCCCAAAGAGCAGTTGCTTGCAAGTCATTTTTTGGCTGAGGCCAAGTGGCCAAGTGGCCCCTGATCTCAGCCACTATGTCAAGGCTGACATAGAAAGTTACCAGACAAAATGAACAATTGCTGTACGTAGCGGTACAATGTTTAAACAGAAGCAGAAATATTTAGGAGGCAACAGATTCCTCCATTGTTTCAAGCCATTTCAGCTCCTTCAGCATAAGACCACACCATCCCACATTATTGGTTTGAACATTATTTAAGTATACTGCAAACATTTTAACTCTCTGCCATGTGTACAAAAAACAGTGCTTTCACCAGTAATTAATGTATAAAACCTCATCCCCATGTTACCTAAGGTATCTTTCTACATATCTGATTGGTATGTAGACGAAAACAAGTAGCCATCTCCAAGAGCCAGTGAACTATACAAATCTCTGCAAAACCCCAAAGTTAGATAGAGACAAAGAGGTGATCATCAAGACTGTACCTCTCCCACCAAGGAACAGAGCCAGTGATGTATTCTGATTTGACTAATTCAGCAAGTAAGACATTGATTACAAGGTATCGTATCCATAAAAGCTTGCAATGTTTACTTTATCTTTGTAATAGATTTAGTAAAAAGACATAGTGTGTCATTTAGTCCATAATCTCTAAATCATATCTTGGCCCAGGCTAAAAGGAAATGAAAGTGCAGGGCCTGCATACATAATACTTTACACCTCACAGATCTAGGTCCTTATTGTATTAAATTATTTCTTAACAGATTTGATTCTGATATCCCACAGCTCTGAAAGGTTGCCTTGGCATCTGTGGAATATGACTTGATAAAAAAATTAATGGATTAAAAGTTCAAGTTACAAAAATAAGCATTATCACTTTGATTTTCTTATTTCCACCATAGTTTAACATAAATTTGTATAATTAATTTTGACATTTATGTTATCTATTTCACTACTACAAGGAAAAAATGGTTTCATTTATTGACCATTAATTAGCAGTTTAAGAAATATCGAAGCAAAGTCATATATAAAGTGATAAAAATGAACTAGCAATAGGAAAATATTTTTTAAAATAGTCATTTCATTGATTTCATTATATATGTAGTTTTAAAATATTTTTCTTTAAAGTACCTACAAACATATTGAGATATTGTATCAGTTCAAGTAATACCTTACAGCCAGAAAGCTCTTCACTAGCAGCATACAGTAACTGTAGCCTCATTGATAAGTAACAAATGAGGTTGTTTCTCGGTTTAAGTTTTGCTGGTGTTTGTGGAAATTCAGTAACTACTTCTGGAGTGTTTTTGCTTTTGTTTTTGTAGTTACAAATATTTTTAAGGAAAAAGTCATTCTCCACATCCAGGTGAAATTCTACCATTTTGGGGGTGCTAATAAGGCTCTGTAGCATTTGTTCTAATATGGTATATGGGGACAGTCCTGAATGACATGCTGAATAGATGGCAGGCTGAATAGATTTCATGCTTTCAGCACACCTTGGAGACCAGGAATGAACATGATGGGTTACAGTTCATGACACTGGAACATAAATGCTCAGGCAAATCAGGAATACACCAGAGCTGGGCTAGTCTTAGGTAAAGCAATATATGTTTCTGAGGAATTTCTTGCCCTTTCAGACTAAAAGCTAGAGCTACAGTTTAGAAGGCAGAACTGAAACTTTAATAACCTTTAATAACCTTTCATAGTTTGGGAGAGAAACATACCTCCAAATGCATTTTTTTGTATAATATCAAATTTTCTGTGGAGTGTCGTGAATTTCACCTTAAGAAACTAAGACACAAAGAACACTGATATGATGCCTAAAAACCTAAAAACCTAAAAATCATATTTATTTCTCCCTTAGAGCAATTGTTCTGTCTTTTCAAATTCAGATTATTTTCTATGCCTCTGTAATTTTTTTCTTCCTTTCCCTTTACTTCCTTTCCCTTTACTCTGTGGTTCTCTGATCTTCTTTGACATGGACCAGAGAATGGGTGCCACTGTTA
Organism: Apteryx mantelli; assembly: GCF_036417845.1. NCBI lineage: Eukaryota > Metazoa > Chordata > Aves > Apterygiformes > Apterygidae > Apteryx > Apteryx mantelli. Next base: position 91,479,862 of record NC_089980.1, read on the forward strand.
TTTTGCCAGTTGACATGTCAAAAAAAAAAAAAAAAGCTTGATGAGAACAGAAAGGTGGTACTGAGTGGGACTGTCTAGCCTGGTAACTCATCTCTAACAACAGCCAGAAGGATACGTTTAGGGAAAGAACACAGAGCAGGACAAGCATATAATGATATTTTCCCAGCATATCTTCTGGACTTCTGAACTTTGAAACTAATGGACTTCCTGAACAGGAATTTGTGTCTTTTCTGTTCAATAACTCTTGATGAACATTTCTTCCCTAAATTTGCCTGACTGAAGTCATTTAAACCACGGCTTAATTTCACTAAAGACACAATCATGTCATAAAAAAAGACACTGAGAAGCACAGAAGATGTATCCTCCTTTCTACACAAGAGTAATTCATGCATCTCCCTTGGTTTTGTTTCTTTAGTAATATACTACGTTAAAAAAGCAAATATATTCTTTTTCAGATTCTCAGTTGGCATAAGTCAATGTAACACTAGTGATGTCAGTGGTTTATGACCTCACCTGTTAGTGAGAAATTTATATACTAGAGAACCTGCTCTCTATTCTTTTACACATATGACGGGTTTTGTTTTGTTTTGTTTTGTTTTTCTCTTGTGAAAATCTACTTTAAATGTCTCCCCACTTTTACTTAAAATATCTTCCTATAGTCTAGGCTTCTTGTACTCTTAAATTAATAGTATCAAAGGGACATTTGGAATGAACATCATTTTGAATTTCTACCATTCTGTTTCACTTCATACTCAAGTGGTCCTTTTGACTCACTCAGAAACAGCCATCTTGAAACATTTAAGAAAACCAGTATATTTACAATACTCTAAATATTTTTTGAAGCTTAGGTTGAACTAGATCTGTTGGTTTAGTTTTCTTTAAATAGCAACAAAAAGACTTCATTGAAGCTATTCAGACTTGAACAGATGATGGTTTTGGCTTACGTGAGGAATCTCCTTGGTGTGATATATAATCTCATAGCCCAAGAGGGTGACTTGTTGGAAAATTTCTGCACACAAAAGCACAAAAAGCACACAAAAGCACATACTCATTTGTCTGAAAAAGGCATATATAGGTATATGTATTATACACATATTATATATATATATTATTATGGAGGCTTCCCTGGATAGACTGAGTCTAGGGGCCAGCTACTGGAGGGTGAAGGATGTGCCTGTAAGACCGCTGCAAACTTCTATACTGCTCAGTCAAACAGGAGGAACCGGGATGTCTATGTTGTTCAATTTTGTGTCAATGCTATTTGCATTCATGCAGGTACTGGTAAAGGCATGGCTCTTTGTGTTAGTCTGTGTGGCCTTCATGCTTTGTATATGCGTGCATGCATGTGTGTGTATCTACATCTTTGGTTCTCAGCCTTGCTCCTAGCTGAACTGGGGGATGGGGATGTGCAGCAGGTTGGCTCTACAGGACTAGGAGGGGAGCAAGCCTTGGGTTTTAAAGCCCGCTGAAGCCCTATGTAGTGGGAAAGGAAGGAGAACTCCCCAGTGTCCCTGAACTCACTGGATCCAGCTTCCCTTAGCAATCACCTCTGTAAAAATTTATAAAAAAAAAACTCATGGAAGCAAAATCTATACTTGAAACATTCCTTACAACTAGTTATAGCCAAAGAATTTGTTTATGTTGGCAAATCTGTATACCAAAGGGAATAGACGCTTAACCAGCTATGTTATTATATGTAAAACTCTACAATGTTTACATTTTAACACAGATATTTTTTTAAGATGATTCATGCAAAAATGCTTCATAGAAACCCTAAGACAAAACTGTGTGCATACAACCTCAGATTAAAGTCAGGAAATAAAGTGAATACAACAAAATGCTGCTTGCTGCTGAGGAGGAACTCTTCTCAATTCTCTCTTATATGTTTCCTCTCTAGAAACAGGAATATCTTGTTGTTTGTTATATTTTGCTTGGCATAGTCTGACAACATACCATATAAATTATAAAAGACCCCTTCATTTTATATTTTTCTGCTTGAATTCAGTCTGATAAAACTGTAAAAAACTAAAAAATAAACTTGGTTTAAACAATAAACTAATCTATAACAAGCTACAACAACTATAAGCTTGTTATCACTTCTATTTGTACAGGGGACAAAAGCTCCTTTGGGACCAACCTTTTGATTTACTTAGCTATCCTACTTTTTTGTGTTCTGAAATATTCAGACTTTTCTTTACACCAGCAAAACCAAATATAATTATATTCCTACTAGATTTTTGTCATTTGATGCAGCAGCTAAATCTCTAGATGACTGGGGTTTAGTAAGAGCTCAGGTGTCAAACATGGCATGACTAGGGCCTGTAGGACTTAGGTCTAACAAACCATTCTAGCCTTTCCTGTAAGTCTAGACTTTATTCCTTAGGCTATCTGTGCCTTAAACATTCTTTTCCCCAGTGTTAGTGTGATTGGTTTAGTCTTCTAGCTTGGCTGGCTTTTAAAAAGACATGCAACAGATGCAACGAGCAAGTTTGGTATAGAGTTTTTAAATACACTGTTGTTTTTCACTTAAGGAACCAAGAGTTTACAGACCATTAGAAAACATTCAAATTCAATCTGCTTTTCTCCAGCTCATCTTTTCTGTAACAATGCCTTTGTAGAGGGATAGTGGTTGCATTCAGAATAAGAGGAGTTTCATCTATCTCATCAGAGTCCTGGAGTAGGCAGCTCACCTTTCTCCCCTCATTCCTTCCATCAGCTTGAGCTACTATTCCTTATGGCTTCCCACCACTTCTGTCCAATAACTCTGTTCACCTTTTATGAGATCACAGCCCTCTGCCAGGTGATTTTATTGCCTAGGCCGTCTCGTTGTCCTACCTCACACAACCCTGTTTTTTTTTTTTTTTTTCCCTTTTTTTTTTTTTTACAGGAGCAACTTTATAGACTGGGATGTTGAATACAGGATGACCTCTATTAAAAGGCCCTCAATGATTAGGTCTGTATTACTACCCTGTTAGATTTGCAGTTCCAACTTAAATTAAAAAAAGCACCTGAGAAGCTAAAGATTTATACATGCAAAATTGATTTGGCCACTTGCACATGAAAGCTATAGGGGATACAGATAGCCTCCTCAAAACAACATAACAAACGTTCAGAGGTACATCATTCTTTCTTTTATGGAACTTGAATTTTATTTCCTTCATTGAAAGACTGACCCAAAGATTTATAGTTCCTGATCCTCGCTTACTTATTTAACTTTGGGGTGGGTTTTATGTCTTTTTTGCAGTTGTATTCCTCTGAAAATAAGATGCCCAATAAGCAAAGCTAAAAAGATTTTGCATAAAAACATAAAACAATATAAAAGTGGTTTGGCTTAGAGGAGTAGAGAATGATTCAAGTGGCTTTCAACTTTTTAGAGCTATAGCTTAGTTCTATATTTTTAATAGTGACAGCATGTTCATTTTGTTGAATGATGACATCCTTTTGAAAATGTGATAAGAGGAGTCATGGAACATTTGAATAAGCACTGCTGATTTGTGGTTGCAGCTCCTGATGCCTGCAGTGTAACTGCCAAGCAGAATTACTGTATCTGCTGTTTATTACACTCCAAATGATTGACCTATGTGAATCCTCCTCACCTTGAGCCCAACAAACTGCTGACTTAGTTCTGACTTCAAGTAAGTAAAACAGTGACTCTGGAGCCAGCTCAAAACTGTTAGTCCAACTTGTGTCACATACATTCCCCCACTTCTATTAGGATTGTCACTTGAAAGTAACTGACTGGAACATAAAATAATTGTCTTTTCTTGCTTTCTCCGCAGATTGTCCACTTACTTTCCCCCACCCCCAACAGAACAACACTGATGGGGTAAATTTGCAGACACTGATTCCAAAGCTATTTAAGACCACAGAAGAAAATATATTTTTGTCTGATGAGCATTAATAAATAATGTGATATTTCACTGCCTATTTAAAATGGATTTTGAAGTGATTGATAACTAATTAGAGCTTATTATTCTTCTTTCAACTGCAAAGTCTTCAATGTTTTCATGCCTTGGAACTCATAGGAAATTCTAATAGGGAAGAATGAGCTGGAGAGGGAAAAAAACAAACCAAGAAATGAAGGAAACAAAGCTTTTTAAAAGATCTGAATTAATTCACTTTTCCTTGTATCATTTAAATCCATGCTAGAGCTTTCAGAAGGACTACTAATCTTTATTAGACCTGTTGTCATTTCCATACAATATATAATGAGTATATATGGTACATTGCACAGTGAATTTGGAATGTAGGACATTGCAGTAGGAGAAGCTATTGTTGTCCAAAGAAATTCATCAAATTGTAAACAATGTAAAAAGATTTGGAAACTGTTTTTTTTTTTTTATTGGAAAGCTGCTCTAACTTAACCCAAATTATCATTAAAAATAAAGTTAACAATAAGCTTCTTAAGAACTAAGACAGAAGATTTGCAAAGCCACTGATGGACATAAACTAGATGGACACATGGCTGCTGACCTAGTTGGAGAAAGACAGAGCAGGAGGTTATATTAGGTGACCTCTCAAGGTACCATCCCACTGGAATAATTTTGTGATTCTGTCAGTAGTGGGATCTCAAAAAAGAGACAGGGAGAGGCAAGTCTGACATTTGAAAGGCGTTTACTCAGAGACTGGAAAAAAAGGAATTTGAAGGAAACACTCCAAAATTCCAAAGGAAACACACGACAAGTGGAGAAGAAAATGATGAGAGAAAACTGTAACATTTCAGTGGTCAAGTCCTATTTTTTATGATGAGTTTTTGTCTCATCGTATTAATGACCAAATGAATATGAACTCAGGAATTTCTTTAACATTAAAGTAGGTAACTATATACTATGCCATATCCTTAGTAAACAGCAATTGCTACCTGGAGCTTCATATATTTCTCTAAGATATCAGATGATGTTATATCAGAAAAGTAAGCTTCTCTTCCCTTATGCAAGGCACTAATACAGTCATGACTGTCAGATCTCTTAAGAACTTAGGAACTTTGCTATTGCTATTGACTTTACATACCAGTTCTTACGGCTGCATTGCAAAGGGCAATAACAGAACAAGATACAATATGTAAAAGGGACTGAGGGAAAATGTAAAATTTGAGCTTAAGCTCAGATATAAATGGGGAATCCAGGAAAAAGAAGCAATTTACAGACATGTCCTTACTTCACATCAAAGAAACAAGACATCAGGATCATTCAGGGCTGGGAATAAAATGCTCTCAAATGCTACAGTGATGGAGCAGACCAAAACCTCAGTGGTATCAAAAAAAAGGTGAGAGGTACAGCTGGAAGAGAATGAAGTTGTCTAAGATCTCTGGCAAAAGTTAACAAAATCTAAGCAAAAGAAGTTTGGAAGAGACTAAAAACAGAAACAATTTGGGGGAATTATAAGCAAGTAAAGCGGAGAAGGAAAGGTACCCAAAAAAGAAAGACAGCAGTAGATAAAGAAAAATATTTCGTTTATCAGCATAGATTTATTTTTCCTTTGAGCAAAAATTAATGTGATATAACTACAGGATAGCATAAATGGATATATAGAGAAGACTGTTAGAGGTATTTTCTTCTTTGGGAAAGTGCTTATTATTTTTGTGCCAGTAAGAGGGAAGTAGCTGAAAAATAAAAGTTAAATGTCACACTATGTTATTTGGTCAGTTGAATCACAATTTGATCAGTACACAAGAGGCAAAAGAACTCAGTGTGTTTGTTTAATAAAATGAAATACAGTACATTGAAATTTCATGTTGCTTGAAATTTTCATGGTATAAGTTTAAGCATACAGTACCAAGTTTATCTGTAAAAAATGTTCTACAGCTGCTTAAGTGAAAGTACTTAAATTAACAGTTTCTGTTTTTAAAAATAATAGCTGTATGACAATAAACTAAGTCAGTGCTCAGCAATTTACTGTATCTGCTTTATACAAGCTGCTATAAAACACTAAGCCCCCTGCATAAATCCACAGCATTTTGAATGAAATTTAAGAACTTTACCCTAAAGTCTTGCAGATCCTATTTGTCCCTGTAACATGTTTATAAAAGTCTGGTGGTTCAAGATTGTTGTGGCTTTCTGTATAGCTTCAACAGAAAAAAAAATTATATTGTGATTTCTTTCCATGCACTATATGACAAAGCAAACAAAGCCACATTGTTTGAATTGTAAGTCCACAGAGTTAAACACATCCTCTAAATAATACAACATGACCAAAAAGCATAAGAATGGTCATTCCATAGCTCAGCATCCTGCTACTATAAGGGCTAGTAGAAGGCGGCAATTCTTTTACTGCTTGTGGGTGGCAGTCCCTACCTACCTCTTGCCTGACAAGTTAAAAAACATCATTAGTGCAGCATGGTTTGTCTGTTTTTTGATGGTTTTCTCCACCTTTACCATGGATGAAGGAGGAGATGAAGGACTCTAGTGCAGTCCAACAATCATTTTCATCATCTTCCCCCAGTATGCTGCACTGTGGTACCAAATCCTCACAAACATCTACCTGCAGAAAGATACTTCTACTGTCTGATCAGGAAAACACCTAGTCTTTGACATATCCCTCCACACACACACGCACTGCACAGGAGAGGATGCTCATGAGTGAAATACAGGTAGAACCTTTTTTTTTTTTCTTTTAGCTTTCCAGGCATTTTCTTATTTTACTCCCAATTTACAATGACCTGATTCCCCTCCTTTTTACTATTTATCAAACATGGATGTGCAGGATGTTTTTTCCCACAGAGAGATTTCCCCCACCCCAGCAATCAAAGTTTCTTTTTAACTACTACCCATTATTCCCAGCCCTGAATGATCCTGATGTCTTGTTTCTTTGATGTGAAGTAAGGACATGTCTGTAAATTGCTTCTTTTTCCTGGATTCCCCATTTATATCTGAGCTTAAGCTCAAATTTTACATTTTCCCTCATTCCCTTTTACATGATGTATCTTGCTCTGTTATTGTCCCCTTGCAATGCAGCCATGACTGGTATTTCCTTGCTTTTAGCCTTCCTTTATATTTGCTTCCTTTTCTTACTTGTATGAGTCTATTTTCCCCATTTTTATACAGAATACAGGTGCCTGTGTCTCTCTAGTAACTGCTTCTATTTGAATGGGGACTTCCACTTTGGTGGTGCCACTTCCTTTACTGTGACCAAGTTAAGGGGAACAGCTGGGACAACTCTCAGGTTTACATTTTAACATCATCTGGAACTGCTTCCAACGTAAGGCTGGCATCTTTCAGGGACAACAGTTCTGCTCGGTGTCGAAGATGGGGTGGCAAATGGATTTTCTTTAAGCGTGTTTCATGCTATACAGTTCAGAATACACTTGCTGCTCTTTTGAGCATCTACTTCTCTGATAACAATGATCTGGCTTGATCATTGGTTTAAGCTGATGACCTGGAAGTCTGAGTGGCTGTAGAGCTGCATGACATATAGTGATTTATCTTGTTCATCATATTACATATTGCTTATTAAGTCAAAATACAGAAAATGTACCATAAAAGTTCAGTAAAAATATGGAATTTGCCATTGAAATACAGAAAATGCTGTATTATATCGGATTTGCAGAAACCCAGAGGATCATGTTGTTTCCTTCTTCAAGGATTTGATATTTTCTTATGTATTTCTTTCCTCTGATTCCAGGACTACTCCTTTCATTTTGTTGGCAGGAGTCTTCTGTCTGTAATTTTCCTTTCTCTTGATACCTCTGTTAATTTGCTCGAAACTGTCAGATTTGTTGACTGTCAGGTTACACTGTGCACACATTCATGCCAACATGTTTTTGTCGGAATGTACTGTACTGAGACCTTCCTTCTTGTGTTTGTCTTTGCTTCAGACCTAACTCTCCCAGCTCCAAGATATGGGACTTCCTATAGTCTTTGATATTAAACCCAGAGCATATCTTCTAGTATAATCCATGTTTCAGCATTAGTCTTATATATTAGTCTTTGCAGAGAACTCAGTTTCTTCCTCAATCCTCTACAGATTCCTACCAGGCCAGCCACCTTCCCTGGGAAACAATATTTAGAAGAATCAGTTGAATTTCTTCCAAAATTCCTAATAAATTGTATGCATTATTTTTGTACAAACACAAGAAATTGTCTTTATCTATAAGCAAATGTTTACAGAATTAAACATTTCTTTCATGGATGGGCTGGAAATCCCACTACACTGTCTGTCAGAGAAAGCCTAACTTGTCTCTTGATAAACGAGATTTATATTCCAGAGCTTTGCTTTTAAAAAGAATTATAGTCAGAGAAACAGAGTCAAGCACAAAAAAATCCACTGTTGTAAGAATCAGTGCAGAACTATACCAAAACAAGTGTGCCACAGTCACCTACAAAAATTTCTCCTAGTTTGTACTGAATTCTATAATTAGGAATCTACCTTCCTCTACCTGGGTTTGTCTCAAACTGCCTTTAGTATGTCTGACTTATTAATAGCCTATTCAGTGAAAAGTGAAAAAAAAAAAAAATTAAAGTGCAAAGATTAAAAAAAAAAACCCACTACTAACCTTCCCATTGTTTCCCACCCTTTTGCTTTCTGTGTGGTTCAGTTTTCCTCAGAAATATCCTTCACCTCTATAATGACATGTGACTTTGCAAGTGTGTACAGCTAGCAGCAGAACCATGTAAGACAGTTCTGAAATATCATTCCAGGTCTTCCTTTTTCTTTTGTATAAATATACATTTTTATGTACCTACTTTATATGCATACATATAAGAAATGTTAAATCTCTGTCCAAAAATAAGATCATTGTCTTTTGTGATCATATAACATTAATTCATGAGGGTTTGGTCTGCCAAAACCAGAAAAAAAGATGGAAATATGAAGCTTATAATGTGTAACCAGAAACTTATTAATTTCCAGCCTATGCACACAAAACACATATACAGAAACATCCCATCCTACTGCACTTAATAAGGTGGCTTTGCAAAGACAAATCTGACCAGAACTATTATTTCACACACTCATTCTTGCTTTTCTGTCTTTTACAGTCATAGTAAGTTTCATGATAATAGAATGATTTTGAAGAAAGGAAACAAAGAAATCAGTATTTTTCTACTTTTTAATACTAGTAGCAAAATCAAAGTACACAATAAGTACTGCTGAGGAGTTTCTTTTGTAAGGGAAAAATGGCATTGTAATACTTTGCTGGATTTTTTTAATGGGACTATTACATATTAAGCTAGACCAGATGGATGCTAGGTCAAGTCAAACATATCATGAAGTAAGTTGTTTATACTGGCACTTTCTAAAGGCTGATCACTACAGCTGGATTGCTTCTATGGTTATAACAGTGAAACAAATATGTAATAAAATACGTATTTAAATTATCAGGGAAATGAAAAAAATAGAGAAATCATTTTACAGGCTCACAGAACTAAATGCTTCTGGATTCCTTACCAGTGAAGAGTAAAACTCTATTGCTGTGAACATACGAGCCATGAGACATAATCATTAAGACAATGGTAAAGTAAAACATTCAGGTTTTGATGAAAACAGTAGAGAGAATTTCCTTTTATAATGTGTGCTTGAATTAGAAATGTGCCAGAGATAAGGAAAGTAGGCAGTTAGGCTCAGATTCTCCTTTGAAGTATTAAAACATACCTCCTACTCATTACAATGGGAACTAAAGCAGTTTTTTATATAATCAAAGCATCATGGGAAGTTTCTAGTCTCCATGTGAAAATTCTTGAAATGTGCTCAAAAGAACAAACAGAATAACAGAGCAAAAAGCTTAGAGATTAAAGGAGATAAAGACTTTTTTTTCCTGCATACCTTATCTAGAGTATATGATCAGTATATATTACCTAGTATATATGATCTAATATATATGATCAATGTTCACATATCCAGAAACCAAGATTTTGCATATTTATGGTAACTTACCAATCACATTAGACTCCCTAATTTCCCTGTTTTTTTTCTGTTGTGGTAAGACAGTGATTCATGTTATGTGGAACTTCCAAGATTAAAGTATTCTGTGTTTATTATCGGTGTTCAAATCAGTCCCTGGAGAGAAGTGGTTAGCTTAACTGCTGTGTGTCTCAGTGGCTCCTGGTTGACCAGTACCATTCCTCCTCCATCCATCATCTCCCCAAATGTCTTCATGTCCAATTAAACAGGTAGGATCTTAACGTGAATTGTTCTACTGCAAGTTTGCAAAAGGTGTGCTTCAGGGGATGATAAGAAATTGTCAGAAAATTAATATATAACCCAAAGGTCATAATTATTTTAAACATAATTGTCACCTTCCAGTACCACTCCAGGAGCAAACCAAATAACAGCAACTTAATTTGAAAGAGGCAAATGGACAGGAAGTTATTTGTAGTTGTGAGTGACTCACCACAAATAACATTAACAACAGAGGCAGGAGGGAAGAAAGGATGGAAAGAAGGAATGAGGGAAGGAGAGAAGCAAGGAGAGGAAAAGGGATGGAAGGAGGGAGGGATGGAGAGTGGGAGGGAGGGAAGAAAGGGAGGGAAGGAATAAGGCCAGGAAGTACAGAAGGGAGGAATAAGAAGGAAGGAGACATGGAGAGAAACAAGTAGAGAAGCCAGGAAGGAGGGAGGAAAAGAGAGAGGGAAGAGACAACAAAGTCATTGTGATAATGAGGGACTTCATTGTTCTAAAAGTTTAAAGTTGAGGGCCCTCTTCTTAAAGAAGAATACATGGAAATATATGCTGTTATCAATTAAATGGAACAACAATTTTAATATGCAGACTTGTTGGAAGAAGACCTTAAATCATCTATTAGCAAATATCATGCCTGACCCGTTCATGTCAGTCATCCAGCTGGCACCAGCCAAAAGCCTACTGAGATGGAATTAGACTGAACTAGCTGTTTCTGTCAAGGTCCAACCAGTTTAAAACTGTTCTTGCATAAACCTAATTTTTCTAAATGTGGTACTTTTCTGGCTTCCCCACACTTACTGTATAGAATTAAAGGATTTTTTCACACTGTGAAATTTGCCAATATTCCAAAAGCTATAGATTGTATTCACACAGCAATAAAGACACCTTCATCAGTATTCAGATGAGTTTTGTAATTAAAGTCAATATCCTTGTGTGAATGTCCAAATGATAAGTGCAATTATAAAGATTACATTAATTTTAAGAATATCTGTGCAAAATTTATAAAATCATGCCAATCCTGATGTTTTGCCAGATTCTTGCTTTTGGGAATGATTAAAGGATCAAAATATGAAAAGATTTTCGTCCTTTGGAAAATACATGTCTTTCAAAATACACCAAAAGGATGGACAGTGTAGCTCAGTTCGGAAATGTGTAAACTAATCCAGATCTTTGCAGTATTTTGGAGTGTACTTTGTGCTACAGAGTACTGTAATATTTTGTTAGAGTAGATCATTGCTCTGTGCAAGACAGCCAAACATGATAGACTGATTGTACAAGTTATGTTACACTCATTGGATGAATCCTGCTTTCTTTAGACCTGCACTGAGCTAACTTTCAAGACTCTTTACGGGGAGGAAAAAATAAAACTACCCCTTTCTTTACACAAGCCGGGAATAGGGAGAAGAGCAGCAAAGTACCTGGTCCCCTAAGTCAGTTACCTGGGCATGCAAATTCAGCCTTGATGATGTGCCACTGCCAGTAAAAGGAGTTTTTTCTTTTGTATGTACACTTGCTGAAACATAGGTGCCTATTGCCATTTGAGAGCCTCTCAAATATGGATATGAAAGACCTCCACATGACTCTGAAAGATATGACACAGGACCCAAAAGAGAACCCTGTCCTTCTGCAGTGACATCTGGAAGCCAAGTGGGATTCCTGAGGGAATCTCAAATGGAATCAGTTGCCTGTGTTTAAGCCATTGAATCCTCTGATCTGCTACATGGAGTCAGAATTTGGTCTTTTAATTTCACCATGGCAGCTTAGTTTATTAGAAACAGATTAACACATTTCTGCCTTACATTTCAAAAAGACAAGGCTGTGGGTCCTACCATTTGTTTACATGAGTTGCCCTGTAGAAAAGTCCTTAATATGAAGGCCTGAAAGTAGGTGGATTAGTACCAAGCGTGCCTTTACTTATTTTGCTGTCTGGTTAAGTAAAAGCAATATTAAACATAAAGCTAAAATAAAAATGTATGTTTCCTGACAGCATGATTCTGTCACTGATAGGGCTCAGAAAGAGCTCTGAAGAAATTGTTATGAAAAAGGTATGAAAGATAATTCTTTATCCTCAGAAATATTCTCCAAAAAAATGTTTTTTTGAGAAGTCATTTTTCTGTTTTCCAGGAGTGTGCTTCAGCAATGCTAGTTTTCAAGCTGATTTACAAGCAAATTTACAAGCAGCAATGATTTCAATCACAATTACAAAGGATTGAATCTGAACTATTATTTTGGTTTGATTCTTTGTTCGAATGACACATTCATTGTCTTGTATTATATAATATTATACCAACTATATTGTAATATTTTAAACAAGTTTGTTACATCTTAATACCTACTTTTCCATTTCACATCTTTTGTTTAATTTTTTTCTTTCAGAAGCAATAAAGTTGGCACAATAGAGTGTGTAATAGCTCTGTCTATCACAAAACTTGTTAGTGCACAGATTGTAAACTAGAAGACAGTAATGGATCCTTTGAAGCTTTATAGTGTCAAAAAGATTGCTGCATGTGCACATTAAATTCATGTGCTGAAAGGCCTTGTGATTTTATGTTGAATACTCATATGCACTCATATGCAGTAGCTGCTTTTCTTAACAAGACAACTTTTGTGCTTTTTCTACCAGAGACCTATTCTTAAAATGCCATCCTTGAGTTACAAGAGTACAAAAGAGAGTTTGAAACTGCTAATTTCTAATTTTGTTTCCGTTTACACAGCTTATCTACTAGCAATCCCCTTGGCTCTACGTTCCTGAAAGAAGCATGTTTGTTCTACACTTAAAAATTATTCAAGCTCTGCTGAAATTAAAGCCAATTTTAATGCTACAGCAGCAAAAATAGCTGAGATCTGCAGTTTAGAATATCTTTTCAGATGTATCCTGTCTCTTTCTTGCTGTAGTGCAGATGTTTAATTTTTAAAAAAACAGATAGGTACAAAATAAAACCCTGTACTCCTGACTGCAATACATCCAACCATCTGGTGGAATACATCAAACATTTAACCATGCATAGCAATATCACACAATGTGATAGAGAAAAGGGAAAAAGAATCCTGTTGCTTTGAAAATACCTTTCTATATGGTATAATTCAGCCATCATTGGAGTAAATGATAAAGCTACTATTGAATTTGGTGGGGCCTGGATTTCTCATATAGCATATTTTATTGGAAGGTGACAATGCTACTTTAGAAATGTGGAAATTAAATTTCAGGGGGAAATATTTTTGTTGTATAGAAAGATGATTTATATGTTTGCAGCTGTGGAAATGACTGTAAGTGCTGAGAACATCTTATTAAAATATAGCTCTACATAGCTAAACAGCACTTTTTTAATAGAAAGAGACATAGTTGCTCATCCAACTTACTTTCTCAGTGTTTTTCCAGAATATATCTGCTATGTCATGAACATAGCAGTCCTGGACCATCCTGGAAAGTAAAGCTACTACTTGCTACTAGTGGGTAGTACCACTCCAGTAACGACTATTGACATGTAAGGTCTTTGTTAAATATTAGTCTTAACACATCAGCATCACTTCTATGATATTCTGTGATGTTAAGAAAGTAAGGGGAGTATTCAGAAAAAAATAATTTTAATTAAGAGAAAGCAATCTGCCTAAGCTTTTTTTATAATCAGTAGAGAGAAACTGATTTCTTCCAGGAGAGAAATGAAACAGGAGTCCCTGAATCTCACTGTTATGAATAGTCATTGTATGTATCTCCATGGAGCTGTGAGTGCTAAGTTTTCTTTTAGACTCAGAAGCTACTATCTCCAGCCATGTGACAGCCATTAATTTTTTGTAACCCTGAAAACTACTGCTTTATTTATTTGTACTGCTCCCCAAAAACTGTTCCTGAACATAGAATCATCAGATGCAAATCTGGATTCAGTCTTTCCTTCCCCTATTTTGTCTCTGTTGTAAGACACCTTATGGGATTAATTTAGACAGCAGACAGGAACTTCATGTCACTAGAAGAATTCTAATTTTTATCATGCTGGCTTTAAGACCCCAATCCTAACAGAGCAGTAATACAGAAGAGATTAGGACAACGCATTATGGACAAAAATGGGGCAGGTGAAACAACTGAAAATCCTGGTATTGGGAGGGAATGAAACTCTAATCTTTGTACAAGGAAAGAGTGGTGTAAGTATGTGGTCTCACCACCCTACTGAGTGGCATAAGAGTGCACAAACTCAGTGAGGTTAAAGGTGTGGGGAGCCAGACAGACATGAGCAGTTTGTACATAGATAAGACATTTGTAAAGAGTCATAGAAACTGGTCCTGGAGAAATGGTCATGCAAGACAGTCTTTTGTATGTAGTTAAGATATCAAGAGATGTTTTGCACATAGTTACGGTGCATGAACAGAAACGAATTATGCCTGTGTGAGGGTGGACACACAAAACTATGGCTATCTGGATTATAAGAATAGAGCAAAACAGTGGTTCAAGTCCATTGCAACAGAGATTCCTGTCACCACCAGACAGTTACCAACTGTCCCTACATGGGGAGATTTGATTCCTCAGTATTACCTTATGCCAAGATCCCAATATTTTTTTTCCCTTTAACAAAGCTTTTGTTTGTGAAAAATTACATGTATATATCTTGCAGTTCTTAGAATGGAGTTCTCTAAATAATACTCATTGGATCTAGAAAAAAAAGTACTTGATGTATATCAGGTGTTCAGACGTTTACACCGATTTCAGAAGTAAGGAATCCCTATTTCTTTTAATTTTCTTTAAGCAGGGAATCTGATGGGTAGCCTAATTTACTTTGTTGCTGGACAGACAGTATGTAGTGGTGATAGCATGCAGTGCTTCGAAGGAGCTGTAGTTGCTCTCAGAGAATTTTTGGTTCTTTTCCAGAAGTTAAGAGGGACCTGAAGAGGTCATACAGTCCTCTATGATCATGATTGTTCTTTACTTACATTCCAAATGGTAAAGGGTGAAGGAAGAAAAAAAAATGATGCTGTTTGTTTGCCATGTTTCCTTGCTTCCCTATCTTTTCTATGATTTTGCTGAACAGTGAAGATTAGAAAGGCAGAGAGTTCATATGTACTTCTGACTGCCAGTGAGACAGATTTATTACACAAAGCTCCTGAGAGACCAATTAATATCACCAGGGTTGTTAAAACATGTGTACCAGGAAGAATACAGGCAGCCCATCAACACACTGTGAAGGTAAGGTCACTGAACACAAGAACACTAGGGGGACAAATTTAGTCAGAATGGAGGAAAGCCCAAAGTGAAAGCTGAATGTTAATTAAGTGAATTGTGAAATGCTCACAATGGCCAAAATAATGCCTAGTCTAGAACTGCATTTTCTCTCATGAATGACAAAAGAAGATGTGCTAGCATTGTTAAAAAAGTACCACAGATAAACAGTGAGAAAAAAAGAGAGGGTTAAATATGATCCCAACAAAGCTCAAAGCTACCTATCAGAGATTAGGATGTTAAGAAGTTAATTGTATTGATGTTCCCAAGGGTTATAAAATAAACTGGCTGAAAAAATTCAAAATTCCTATAGCTCAAGAAAGGCAAAAAGGCAGGCAGGCAGACAGACAGACAGATAGACAGAAAGAGAAAGAAAAAAAGAAATGAATAGATATGAAGCTCAATAGGATTACTACCTGACAGGATGTTAAGAGGAGGATATGCTGATGCAAAGGCTGCCATGATACTAAACATCCTCTCCTTTTTAGTGGTACCTTATATGGTTATACCAGCACGTGAGCTGTTGGAGATGTTTAGTAACCTTTCAATGAAGACTGAGCACTCCCCAAAGCATGTGTGTTTTGTGACAAACAAGTCACACACTCTATCTGGCTGGACATTATACACTGGCTTGTTTTCAAGTTTGATCCCTAAATCACCCTTAGTGACACTGTACTTTTTGGAGAACATGTAGTTAGATATGTGGTGAAAACAGCTGCATTTTGGCAAAACAGTGGTAAATAAAACTTAGTATCGTTAACTTGTGGTATCATAGTATACTCGGTGCTTTTTATTAGTGTGAGATGCAGAATTTGAGTAAATGATCAGTTCTTGCAGTGGGAGAAGGTTAGCAGTGGAATTTTGCAGGAAAGCCGGCTTCAATCTCTGTTGTTCAACTTATTTATAAATTATATGAAATGGAAAGTTAAAAGATGGCTGATAAGTAGCAAACTCATTGTGAAGAATGGAAAAAGGACTCAAGACTGACTAACTGGGGGATAGAATTATATATAGCCAAATATAAAGCAACATTTTCCAAAAAGAATCTTAACTTCAAAAATAGTATGATGGGTTCTGAACTAACCACTATCAGTGAGAAGTGAGATCTTAGCAGTACAAAACTGCCAGCTTAATGAATGAAAACTGTTATTTGTTAGTTCCTTGAAAATCCCACCTTAGCCAAAAGATAAAACTAAAAAGTTCATGAGACTGTGAATATTTCTAAAATGAAAATGGTCTCTTTTGCTCTCTGCAATTTAGAAGCTTCACCAAAAAGAATCATTAAAAATTCTAACCTTGTTGCAGACTGCAGGAGAAAAAAGATCCTTCTAGGGCTTGATTAGATTAGGCACTTCACGTACATTTTGAAAAACTCTTCATTTTCACAGACTCATCATCTCATTTAGCTGATAGAAAAGGATCAAACATCCCTAGCTATACTTCTGCTCTTCTAGTTATTTATCTTATCAATCAGAGGCATATCACATTCAAATGATCAGTCAAAAAATGTAAAGCTGCTTCTTCTATTTCATTTTCATTTTATTGTATAATGTCAGTTGTGCTGTTATTCTACATTTATTTAACTCTTTTATCACCAAAAGAAAAAGTGGGACTTCAGATGCATATGTGCTTGTGAATAATTTTGTGTTTTGTCGTTATTCTGCTGTTGTTACATATGAATGAATCTCAGTAGGTACTTTGTTTCGTGGAAGAGTGTCATGCTGGAGTAGAACTTACTGGAAGAATGACTGATATTATTTATTGCTCATATAATGATATTTTCAGGCTTCATTACGGTGGCCTCTGTACAAATACAAGTTTCTGTTAGAAGATTTCACAATCTAAAATACAAGGGAAATGCTGAGGGAAAAAAAATTACTAAGAAGGAAATGAACAGTTACTGTTAGATGCTTAGAGCAGAACTGAAAATCTGTAGTCGGTCAAAAATAGGATTTAGGTTTGTTATATGCTAGTTGAGCACTAATGCCTAAGTCACTATTCTATTTTTCCTGTCTTCAGCATGAAAGAAATAGAGGAAATGCAGGTAATATGTCACTGCAGCATCTACAACTGGATAATGGAAGAAAGGTAGGCCTCCCCTCTGCTCTTCCAGGCAAGGGAACTATGTTGTCTTAACTAACCCAGAATGTGTAATATTTTAAAATTTACAGAGATTTGTCCTTTGTCATACTAGTAAGCCCTGTGATATTAATGTAATTTCTGGATTACTGGTGTACTAATGTTTTTCTGGATTCTAGAATACAATGATAGGAGATAATGTGCATTAGATAAATCAGTCTGAACTGCTCTTTTATAAAGATCTGCCCATAGCTAAATGGCCAGTCTCCCATAAAGCTTACCCAGTTCTGTAACCAGCTACCTCTTCCACTCAATGGGAATGATCAACTATCCATTATAGCTTGGTCACCTGATATTAACCTTCAGCAGGCATCTCCTAATGACACTTTCATTCACACCTTACCTACTTGCCTGCATACATGTATCTTGGACTCTGACCAAGTGCAGACACTCTGTTAAACATAGCAAACAAACCAGAATCAAAGGCTACCTCATGGGGCCGCCAAGACCATTATAAGGACATCGTTTGTATGTGTTTTCCACTGGCAGTTGGTTCAGATGAATTGTCCTTGCTGGAATTATTACTTTATTTCAATATTTATGAGGTTCTCTCCTCTTGCTGTCCATTTTATTGGTTAATGCAGACAGGTAGCTGGACTAGGACATACTTTGATCCAGTGTAAGAAGTCATTTTCTTGTTAGTATAACCTTTCTAAATATTCGCCTGACATATCTTAAATGAGAAGAGGCAAATTAAAATGAAGCCATAAAGAGGAAGATTTGCTTCATTAATAGCTGGCCTAAATACTTTATGAGTCTTTATGTCATCTCAAAAGCTACAGAACTACTTGCGGTACAAATGCAAAAAAAAAAAAAAAAAAAAAAAAGAATTTATTGCATTAGAGTATTCAAAGACCAGTAAGGCACAATATACATTTTTAATAAAAAAAAATATTAATTTTTCATCAACTACTGACTAGATGAGACCATAATTCAATTTATAACTACCATTGTTCCAAAAGCGTTCTGAACCAATTCAAGCAATTTTAAATCATGTAAGTCCTAAGAGCTTTCTTTGTTTTATTCTGTATGCCAATCATTTAGGATCACCTACAAGTTCTGTCTACCCCTGATAATAAATAAATAAATAAATAAATAAATAAAGCTAGTACAGCAATTTTATGTGACCTTTCTGATTTAGTACTGAACTTTTGGCACAGAAGGGAATTTTATGATGGTTAGGATGAACTTTTGGCTTAGGCTACTATAATTCCCTGGGTCTAAAGATTTTGTCAACGTAGTGAAAACAATTATATGGAATGTTGTCTCTACTAGTGGTTTCAGCCAGCTTTCTAGAAAAATATAGAGGTCAGAACAAAATAAGGGTTGATTGTGAGAATTTTAAAAAGAAAAGTGTATGTCTTAGATTTTTGATTTTTTTTATTATTCTCCTACCTTTCTTATATTTTAAATGTGACTCCCCCATCATAAGTCTGATGAATTAATTCCTCTGAATAAACGTTTGCTTGAATAAATATTTCCTTCCTAAAATTACTTTTACACCTGTTATAGATATGAGAACAAAATCCTGTTTTGACTATTACAATAGAACATATTACTTTTTTTTTTTTTGATTTTTTTTCCATGTTCAGTTTTTGTCCATTTAATTTTTCTCCATATTACATGGCATTTTCATTCTCTCTGGTTTTAAATCTTCATGTCTGTAGAGCTCTCCAAAAGAATGATTCAGCACTGAATTTAGAAGAGTTGAGTTTTAAACATATCAGTAGCACTATTTCAGTCAATGGGGTATTCCAACGTATAAACTTCAATCTGCTCTTGAATATTTTCCTATCAATATCAAACTTAAACTTTTACTTAAGCCTCTCTAACAATGCACAAATTGTATAATAATTATAGAAGAAATAAACAATAAATCTGAAGAAAAATGAATTTTGGAAAGTTATATAATCATGACTAAAAAGCCACAATGACATCTTAAATGACTCATCAGATGAGTAATAAAGAAGTAAAAATTATGTAAACTGCCTGAATAATTATGACGATGAATACATTGACATAAATTGGTTTGTAGTGTTTATACCAGATGATAATTCAGCTTTGTAAACGTATGTGACTAATGTTGTATGTTTAAGTTAACTAAGTCACCCCAAAACCCTGACCTGTTTAACTGAAGTCATTTAAGACAGTAATTTAAAAGAGAATCTTATATCTGCTCGGAGTCATCTTCCAAATGTTCCACTCTTCTGAATACATCAAAATAAATATCTAAGATTTTTCATACGTAGTTTTCAAAGCCTTTATTTACTCACAACAGGATTTACAGGTGACATTTTACTTTTCAGGTGCAAATTTTCCATGCATCTAACAACCGTTTCTATATTTGCCAAGCAGCACTTTTCTAAGCCAACAGCTAGACATCCTAAACACAAACTAGCAATTAAAGCCTTTTGTACGTATATCAAGTTATCCTGACACTCTCAAGTGGGCTAATGTGGATTAGAACTCTACCGGAAATTAGTGTGCCCTAACTTTGCTTTTCCATCCTTTCTGTTTCTTTCTTTATTCTTTTGTTAGTAAAAAATAGTGCCTTTATGATCTTAGCCAGTGTCCTTTAGGTGATTTCAGTTAAAGTGTATAAAGATATGCACTTTTGTTCCATCTGTTGGTATAATTGGGCACAAAATTTTCTATGGTCAGTACAAAAAGTTTCCTTTGCTAGCAAAAAATTTAACTGACTCTTCAGTAAGTGTTATCTTTACACTATACCCTTCAAAATAATATTGAATAATATTTGTTCACAAAATTACTAAAATATAGTAGAGTAGGCTTAATCCTATATTTCCATGACTCAGCTTTTGATACTTCAATAGGGAACTTTTTCTATTTACTTTTCCTTTTCATTGATAGATAAACTATCTAGTGGTGTTCAGTAAAAGCAGTACCTAGTTGCTTGTGTTGTGAGTCTAATTATTGGTGTCTTCCACTGAAAAGAATTTAAATGGTTGTTTGGGAGGTTAGTGGGGAAACTTATTACTTTGAGAAACTGTGCAATGTGTTAAAAGTTTTTTTTTTTTTCCTTCCTTAGATGTGAGCTGTCATAAGAATTTGGGTATAATGAACTAAGTGTAATTGGAAGAAAATCCCAGGAAGTATATCACCTCAGCTTCCTTCATATAAATCTGGTTAGGTTCATCTTTATCTCAAGGACTGTCATTCCAGTAGAAAGAGTCTTCAGTTTTTGTACAATGTACCTCAATCAAATGAATGCATATTTTCTAATCAAAGTAACATTTGGACTTATATATATAAATTTATAAGAACCTTGTTCACTAAGCAATAATCTGTGGTTGGACTTCCTTTTCCATTTAGCACCTCACTTGCTGAAGTGCTAGTATTAACCCAGTATAAGAGCAGCTTTATTATCATTCATGTCCATTTAAAATTTCAGTGTTGAGGTGGTACTCTGCTGCTTCTCATGAATTTTCCTGTTCATTTATTGTTTGCACTTAAAAACTAAGTGGATAATGAGATACTTCAATTTAGCATATAGTAAAAATACATCCAATCCATGAACGCTTGCTCACTGTTTTAAAGCTTGTGAAAGAGTTAAAGGATATAGAACTGTAAAATTGCTTACAGGATTATGATAAAACCTCCCTAAAGTTATCCACAAACATTTAACCTTAATGGAATGATCAAATTTCTCACGCAGTTTTTAGCCGTGAGAGTATATTTATTAGAGCTATAAGCAAAGGCACTAATACTCATCAACACAATTGTCAAGAACAGACTGCTTTTTTTTCCCTGCCAGACCAGATACCATGGCAACACCTGGTTAGGAGAAACTGAAGAAATATTTGGAGGTTTGCATTTGTTGAAGCCATTGAACTGTAACAGACGTATTAATTGCAAGTGAATGTGACAGCACATAGCAGATTTCTGAAAGAGGAGAAAATATCCACATCATTCAAGACTAAAGAACTGAACAAGAGAAGAATCAAATACTGTGATGTCTGACTTCAGGTTTGATATCCGTGATGTCTGACTTCAAATATGATGTCTTGCTTGTGTACTCATCATTTATAAGGTCTGGTGAGAAGGTGGAATTTTGTTAATACAAAAATATTTCCAACAAGAACCTTAAAGAGAGGGGGGAAAAATCATTGCCTGTCAGTTTAAAAAGGCAAAACTTACACATTCAAAAGCACCTCTAAAAACATTTGAGATTTCCAATCAAGGGCAATCACAAAGATTTCATGCTGAAAAATTCATGGCAGCATGAAAGTTTCCTTGGAGACTGTTGGCAAATTACCTTCCAAAAAGAGGCAGTACTCAAATCTGGGAGTTTTTTGGGGGGGAGTTATTACAGGAAGCTATTTTTATTTTGTCTATACATACACAGAAGAACTTAAATATACTTAAAGATACTAAAATGGAAGGCAAAGAGATTTTAATATAAATATTTAAATTCTAAAACACTTGTATATGCAGTCAGCAAACTGTAATTTACTTTAATATGTAAGGATCCTTACAACTGCCTTTATTTCAATAAGTGTTTCTAAGTGTGAACTTTTTTATGCAGTATTGAAATGACAGTATATAGGAACCAGGTATCATTGACTGCTTTTTCAAGTCGAAGAAAAATGCTTTCAGATCTCAGAGCAAGTTGTTTATGCTATGTTTATGCTATACCTTATGCTATATGACAAATGCCAATTTTTACTTCTGATTATACAATAAACAGAACATGAACTAAATTAGGTAAAGTTAATTATAGTGCAGAGAACTGCTGAATAACATCTGCACTTTTTAATTCCATGTTAAGAGGAAATGTAACTTAGGCATTGTGTAAGTGAATAGGAGAGAAGAGGAATATTCCAGGGATTGGGAAGTTAGTCTGGAATTTGCAAAACTGGTATCTCTTCTGTCCTCTGCCATAGACTTCTTGTGGGATACTGATAAGCTATCTAATGTTAAATCCACCAATGCCAAGTCCAAAGATTACTCTTCTGGCCATCATAGCAAAAATCACAGCCCTAGGCCATGAAGTGTATAGGTAGAGTGAGGTGCTAAAGAATTTCTTCCAAGGTACCTGAGCAGCTTTCGGAGGACCTGATACAATGCTCAAGAAGGGTTACACATTAGAGATCCAGTTTTAAATGGATTTTACAAAACTGACAGAAAACATACCCTTTTGGTTAATTTTATTTACAATCCAGCCTAGAAGATTTTTTTCTGAGGTATTATCTAAGTTACTGCTCTGGCA
Source organism: Apteryx mantelli (assembly GCF_036417845.1). Taxonomy (NCBI): domain Eukaryota; kingdom Metazoa; phylum Chordata; class Aves; order Apterygiformes; family Apterygidae; genus Apteryx; species Apteryx mantelli. Next base: position 91,502,553 of record NC_089980.1, read on the forward strand.
CCTATGACATTTTAAAAAATTACAGTCTTGAGGTGCAATTTATTTCTGAAGAATAGAGATGCAACATATGGCACCATTTATTTGAATAGCCTCTGGAAACCTGGAAATTTGGTGTCCAGGATATGTCCACATATGGAGTATATACCTCAAGTTTTCTGCTTTTCCATTTAATACCAGATATTTGGGGCCAATAATATTATTGTAAACTTTTTATGTAAAACAAAAAGTAAAGCACTTGATTACAAACTGAATGAGAAAAATAGGGCAATAAGAATAGTTCTAGATTATATTTACCAAGGAAACTATTTCTTAACTGTCTCAGTCCATCTCACTTAGTATCTCATGGTATCTGATATTCAGTTAGCCAATTTGATAAAATCAGACACTCGGGGATTACTCAGTAAAAGGTGAGTGTTGTTACTGCCCCCCTTTTGGGTCAGCTTTCTGGGATATCTTTAGCTGGGAGCATAGAGACTCTGCAAGGGTATATACACACCTTTAAAGTGCAAAGCAATTGCTTCTTGGCTAAATTGCACACTAGACAGCTGGGGTTCAGCTTCCAGGCTGGGCACTGGTGGGTTCCCCAGCCCCACGGCAGTGCCCAGCGGGTCTGGCAGGGCAGGGTCAGCCCAGCTAGACTCCCCATTTTTTTTTCCTGGAGGATTTTTATACTTTTGCATGCTGATGTCTTCCCTCTTGACTCCCTGATCAACTACAGCCCTGCCTCAATAACCTACCCTTGTCTCTAATCTTTTCTCTCTTATCTCTCTGTAGCTCTTTCTCAGCAGCTTGAGTCAAGGTGACACAGCAGGGCCATGCCGAAGCTGGCCTGGATCCTTGGTACATGGACTGCAAAACCCTTTGGGGGGAGAGAAAAGCTTAGAGGAGGAGCTACAGCTATTGCAGTGTGGAGGAGGAAATTACTTTTTTTTTTCAGAGTTTCTCCTAGACGGTTAGGGTACCCATAATACTAGTTATCTACAGATTAATATCTATAGGAAATAACTATCTCCCCTAGATAACTGCTTTTAAAATTATTTTAGTCATCTTTAAAGCATATATGATAAAAAGAACCTTTACCACATGTTCTGTAATATCCACAGGTTCTGACAAGTTCCTGTCTCCAAAGAAGCCACCAACTCCTTTGATAGTCATTTTGCTAGGCAGGCATATAACTATGTACATTATTAGAGCCCAAACCACAAGCTCTTATTTGCCAGTTTCAGGACTCCTAGCATCACAATTTTTCTTTTTCCTTTCAGTTAGATGTTTCTAAAAAGCTTTTACCACTTTTTTTCCCCACTATTATTCTCTTCTCCTTAGCATAAGCAGCAGCATAATGAAATGTTCTGTTTTCTTATGATGAAAAATAACATTACACTATAGACTAGGTTAGAGCTGTACACACTGATGATTGAATTATTTACAAAGGATCTGAGTCATTTAAATTGCAATCACATCACATGAAATTGAGGCTGATGGAATTCAGATGCTTATCCCTATACAGAACTAATTCATTAATCTCAAATGTTTGAGGTATGTGAAACTGTGTGTTAAATGAGTAGACTTTACTTATTTACATAAATAAGTGACTATAGCAAAAGACATTCAGTATATTGCTTTTGCTGATGTTCTGTAAAAAGTTCACTGCTGTCCTCTATTAATGGCAGGTACAGCTGAGGAAGAGATTTCACAGTTTCAGGGAGGATAACAGGAATAACTTTACCACTGACTGATACAAAAAGCTTAAATTGTTCCAAGAAATTAGTCCAACTTCTTTGTATGTTCATGCTATTAATACCTTATTTTTGAGACAATTGAAGCCTGGATTCCAGTGCTGTCAACTTTGTGTTACATAAAATCAAGTAGAAATATATTTTTAATTGAAATAATTTTCAAAAAGTAAAATGAGAGCCAGATGATTTAGTATGTATTTAATTTCAGTTACATACCTTTATCTCACATAACTACTATGTAATTATTGAAACAAACCACCAAATATATACAAATGCAGTTTGTCTGGTGCCCAGCACTTTTTTTTTTCTTTTAAAATTTTGGCAGTCTTTCTAGGTCAGGTTTTTAGGAAGAAGTAATAAATTTTGATCAGCTCATATAATCAGACAAGCTTTTGGATAAATAAGTTAGGATCCTGTCTGTTTTTTCCAGATCTATTGGTTGGCCTAATATGAAATATTACCTAGCTGTGCCAAATTTATTTTGTGTATTATATAAATAGACATTCATAGCTGTCTACTCATGGCTGCAATGACCACTACTAAAATATATGTGGCAGGTGTTGCAGCCATTTTTAAAAGGGGCAAGAAAGACAATTGGCTACAGGCCAGCCTGCCTCACTTCAGTCCCTGGGAAACTCACAGAGCAAATCCTCTTGGAAACCATTCCTGGGCATGTGAAGAAGAAGATCACTGGAAATAGCCAGCATGGATTAACCAAGGGTAAATGGCAGTGGATGTCATCTACCTTGACTAGAGAAGAAGTCTGCAATAGACTCCTTCAGCAAGCTTGTATCCAAGCTGTGACGTTACCATCTAGATGGATACCAGATGGAGTGACTACTACATAAGCTACTACATGACATGAAAACCAGCTGAATTGCTAGGCTCAAAAGATAGTGGTTAATTTTTCATACTCCACTTGCAGTTTGATTATATGTGCAGCTCCTCTGGGGTCTAGTCTGCAACCTATGCTGTTTTTCCATGGCCTTGAGATGTACCTTCATCAATTTGGTAGACAATGTCAAACCAAGGGGGTGCAGTTGAGATGCTAGAGGACAGGGGCCCTTTCAGAGGGACCTAGACAGACTAGAGGAATGGGCCAACAGGAACCTCATGAGGTTCTACAAATGCAAAGTACTGAACTGAGAACAGAGTAACTCCCCTGCAAGGGTATGGTCTAGGGACTGACTGGCTGGATGACAGCCCTGCTGAAATGGACCTGTGGGTACTGGTGGACAGTAGGTTAGACATGAGTCAGCAGCAATGAAGGCTGACAATGGCTTGGGCTGTATCAACAGGAACACAGACAACATATCGAAGGAAGTAGTTACACCCCTCTATTCAGCTCTCATTAGATGATATCTGGAATACTGTGACCAGTTCTGCCAGAAAGAAGTTGATAAACTTGAGTGAGTTCAGCAGAGGGTCACCAAGATGATCGGGAGCTGGAGCACACAGCCTGTGCAAGGAGAAGCTGAGGGAAATGGGCTTGTTTAGTTTGGAGAGGAGAAAGTTTCTTGAAGAGACCTAGTAGCTGACTTTCAGTACCTAAAGGGAGGTTAGCAAGAAGGCATAGCCAGGCCCTTTACTGAAGTTGCACAGCATGAGAATGAGATGCAATGGTCATACACTGAAATGGGAGTTTCCAATTGGATATAAGGAAAAAAAAATCATTGTTGGGATAATTAATCACTGAAATAGGTAACCCAGAAAGGTTGTGGAATCTCCCTCCTTGGAGGTTTTCAAGACCCAACTAGACAAAAGCCTGAGCAACTTAGTCTGAATTTGACCTGGTCTGAACACTGCTTTGAATACAAAGTTGGACTGGAGACCTCCTGGGGGTCCCTTCCAACCTGAATCATCCTATGAATCTGTGGAGATATTGCAATTCAGTGAACAACAATAAATTGGAAACTTGGCAGCTAAAGAAAATACATCTGTTAAAAATCCTTATATCTCATTTAAGAGTTTATTATCTGTTCTGAAATGTGAAGTCAATTTTTAAAATTCCTATAGACATCTACAACTTTTTGCAAAATCCTTCATATCTCCTCCCTTATTACATTATATTCCTCTCTGACTTCTCTAACATCTTCATTGTCTCCACTCAATCTATTTGAAACACAGCAACTAAGATAATTTTTGAAGTTCTTCAAACAGTCCAGCATCTATCTTTGAAATCTGCCACAGTCCTATTCCTTTTTATTATGCCAGTTTTGTGTTTGTTGCAGTCACTTTCAGAATAGAATACAGCTCTCAATGAGAATTGAAAAAGGGCCAAATAACAACAGAAATGAAATTGCAACCTATGCCTTATTGCAGGACTGTAAATATGGAATCATCTTCAAACCTCAACTTCTAGTAAAAGGCAAGAGGGAAAGAGAAAGAGAGAGAGCGCTGTGTCCTTATGAAAGAATTACCTAACAGCTTTGTAAATGAGATAACTGAGAGTAAAACAGCTAGGAGGTCTTTGTGTCCCTATAAAACTACAAACAACATACACCAGACGGCTTTGCAGCACATTCTAATAAGAATGTATAGAAATGACTGGCAGCTCCTGACTGGCATATATAACATCTCTGCACAATCTGGTTCCTCTTTATTAGACTTTAATCTGTCCCAGATTTACCTAAAAAGTACTGCAGAAACTAAATCCACCAAAATGTTTCTCGAGTAGGTGAATAGCTATGCTTAATAATGATGACCTTAATATATAGTGGAAAAGAGTTACAAAAATTTTCATTTTCTAATCAGATATCCATACTTTTTAAAAGAGGTTTCTGCTTATTTGGGCTGGAAGAATGAAGAAGGTCTTTGTCTCACAGCGGAAGCAAAATCTCACCTGAACTGTTTCTTGAGGTCCAAACTGGACGTCTTCTGATGAGTAGGATAAAAAATTGGTGGCTTTGTTCTCCTTTCTTACTCAGTCTTACTCAATACCAACAAATTCCTGGCACCCAAAATTGCAATCTCTATGAAATAGATAACTGGAAAAGAAGTGAGAAAACCGGAATTTTGCCCTGAATGAAATTTGATCATTATTTTTTATCATTTTTAATGTTCTATATACTTAAGCAACACTTACGATAGCCAACTATGGGAAAGCTAATATCATATTCTCCCTATGGATATCGAGTTGTTTTTTTCTAATATCACCTTCCCTCTACAGTGCTACTCAAATCCCTGATATTAGGTGCATTAACCTTCCCACAAAGAATGCTTCAAAATACTGCTTTGTCGGGTATTATTATGCTGATAATTACTTTTCACTTCAAGTTGGTTTCTAGAAGCTTCAGGTATAGTCAGACTCATACTGAAGGCAACCTTTCATTGTCTGTAAGAGAATTAGCTCCTAGTTAGCTGATTTGCTTAATATTTTCTGTCAGGGTTTTGAAGATTCTGCCATGTAGCGTTGAATCCCTTGTACTGTGACTAGCAATATCCTTAAACACGCCTGAGGCTTAGCTGGGAATGAAGCCTCTTTTTGTGAGGCTTTGGTCCAGCAGAAACTAATTAGAGTGTGGTAAGATATACCTTTGGTAGCTGTGGAGCAGTAGTAGTAGTGCAGCAATCTGGGTATCTGCAAGTGACCTTCTGGATCATTTTGCTCCCACTGCAAAAGGAGGAAGTTGTCTCTTCAGTAAAGCTTGATTAAAGCCATTGTTCAAACCATTGGGTTTGTTTTAAACAGTATTTATTTAATTTATTTTATGTTATTTGTGGAATACCTTTATTATACAGTAAAGTCAGCCATAATCTCCTAAGGCAGTTCTGCTTTTTTTCTTTTTTCTTTTTTTTCCAAAAAAAGGTTTCTTTTCCAACTAATTGTTAATGCCTTAAGCCATTCTTAGCTATCCTTTTATGCTGCCATTTTTAGCTCCTGTGGTATGTTCTGCAACCACAACAAATGCCAAAATTGCTGATCTTCCAGCTTTTTCATTAGCTGTGTAAGACTCTTAAGGGAAGAAAAACAAAACAAAAAAATCTATTTCATGACATACACACTGCTGCATAGGGAACTGAGTTGATAATTTGAAGATCCTTAAGTTACATGAATATTTTAAAGAACTTTTCAAAGCTCAGCTGGCAGTCTGAGTTACATCAGTTTTATTTCCCTGTGTTAATGATCTTGATGCTATGTCTTAGATAAGTAAGCATTACAAAATAAATGAGCCTCATTTAAAAATCAAATACACATATACATATTTACTTTATCATGTGGATACTTGCATTAAGACCTGAAAAATTCAGCCCTACACCTGAATTCTGCTGTGCTTCCCAATCGGTTTTTCTTCTAAATGTATAATCTATATAAAACCTTAACACAGCCTAATTGTTCTACTCTTTTGTATCTTGTTTACTAATTACCCATGTAAATACTGCTTAAATGAACAATATTAGTTCTGAAGTCTCCATAAGATAAGTTCTATTTTGTGGGGAGTAACACAGAAAACTGATGTAACTCAGATACACAAGTTCCAAGAAGCCACTGTGGAACTGTGAAACTATGACAAAAAATACAGTATTTTGTATGACCTCTAATGTATACTTTAAACTGTGTGGTGGTTTGGAATCTTAATACAACAGAGAGAATTTTTAAAAAGGAAAGGAAGGAAGGCATTTTGGACTTGAAAGGCTGATTTTCACAAGTTTTACACAATGAATAAGGAATAGCGAAAAGCCATAACTGAGATACAGTTTTTGGAAACACTGGAAAACATAGTTATCACTGAAGCGAAGTTCTGAAAAGGTCTAATGCAATTCTTAGGTGTGTATATGGATAATATGCACACATATACACAGAGGATGAGCTGATACAGGATGTCAGTCTGAATGTTGCGGTGTAGTTATACTCAGCTGGGTACATGCTGCTGAGCAGCAGAAGGAAGGTGATTTTAAACTGGAATATTTCAGTCGTGAGACTAATACTGCTGAGACTGCATCTTACACGTAATGAAGTTGCTCTTCCATAGAGATGATGCTAAAGATGAAAGGAGAGAACATAAGGGTAATATTTACAGGAAGAGGATTCTCAAAATCTTATTCAAGTAAGGGACAATAATGGAAATATAAAGAAGGAAGGAGAAGGAGCAAATGGAAATAGAGGCCAAACCAAACCAAAACAGGCAGGGAGGTGTGAGGACGGAGTTTAAGACTGACAGCAAAGAAAATTGTCCATTAAAATTCATTCACTTCTAGTTGAAGCTGTCTATGAAGCTACTTAGATCAGAAACTGGTCACTAATCTCTAGGCGAGTGCAGGGAGGAACTCTTTCCTAACACAAATGTGATGTTAACAAAGCTTTCTCTGTGGTTTACCTTACCCTACCAACACAGAAAAGACTTGTCGGAAAGCAAAAGTAGGAGAAGGTTTGTCAAATTCCAGCATAGCAATGTTTCACTGGAATAGCCAGAAGCAGGATTTTAGAACAGCTAAAGGTATTTACAAGATTATGTCAGATCCAGACAAATGATAAGACTTTTAGCAATATGTTTCATAGCCGAAATTCTGTCCTTTTCTACAGTGTTTTGCAATGCTGTTTGCAAGAAAAATCTTGGCCATAATTCTTTCTGATATTTTTACTCTCTTCATTGCTGTCATAAAATAGGTGCAGTTTAGAAAGAAAAGGAACTTGAGCAAGCATTATTTATCAAACTTCTATCATCCTGCTGTAATATTATTTACATATACTCAAAATTCCCAAGCTTTATACTCCCCCTATTTATGAAAGTTTAGTTTAATCTGGAGACTGATATAATGAATTTAAAATGAATGAATTTAATGAATGAATTTAAAAATATGTATTCTTGTACATCACTCCCTCCTTCTGGATGACAGCGCCTGGAAGATAAACCATAACCTATGAGAGTAAAGATCTTCCCAGTCCCACTAAATTTAAATGTTTGCTCCTCATGCTGGGGGGGAAAAATTAGGCAGTTATAGTATATGTCCTAACACATCATTGTCTTCACTCAGGTTGCATTTACAAAATCACCTAAGTCAATCTAACTGCTGTCAGTCTTGGTCCTGCCCTCTCACTACCTTCACTTACTTTTTCCTCTTTTCTTTGAAACTACTTTGGCTTTTTATGGATCTCTCCCTAAGGTATTTCAAAGCTATTTTTGCCACATTAAGTTGCAAAAAGAACTTAGCAAGACAAAAGAAGTGCAATGCTTTCCGCTGACATAATATATAAAAGCAGCTCTGCAAATAGTCCATTGAAGGACAAAGTTGTTGAGCGAAGAAGATAATATTTGTGAGAAAGACCGATTTGGTGTTATGATACCGAATTTAGTCATGTCCATGAACCAGTGTAACTTAAAATTTCTCACAGTACAAAATAGCATGCAGAATTCATTGTGACATTCATAATGAGTAAGATAATAAAAGAGATAAGACATTCTATAATATTTTTATAAGAAATATTTTAAAGAATAGTTTTGCAAGGGATATATACTTTCACTCTTCAGCGTGGAGGTCAACTTCTTAATGATTTGGATTTGGAAGACTACTGTATTTCCTGGCTTCTGATCACAAGAATGCTACTGGTTGTTTGACTTCTGTTTTTCCAGCTCCCTCTGAAGCAATAAGCAGTGACCTTTGGCAGAATATTTATTTAATTGTACTTCCTATATGATCCATTACAGCTACCTCTGTTTCCTTATCCTTTTTCCCTGTTCCCAGTGAAGGTTTCTTAGAGAATGAGAAATAATTGACTACAACTATTAAAATATAAAAAGTCAGAGAAAAAAAACGCTATCCCCCTTTCCATATTGCTTTCTCATTTACGATCATGTATATTATGACCATGGAATACAAATATTCACATTAAATTTCTGAGCGCTTCTGCTTTGCATCTTCCTTAATATTTTCATAAGTTACTGTCAATCATTTCTGTTTCAGTCAAACTTTATACTGGACTCAGAGCAGGAGGAGGTCCCTTTAGTAAGTGGAAAATATTATGAAAGACTCATATTAGTTTTTAAATATAGTCTTCCAAGTGCATAAGCTATTACAGCAAGTCATCTCCTAGTGTTGTGAGTTAAACTAAATTTAAGGAAACACATCAAACTGTTACATGATGTCTGGAATTTTCCAGATAACACTTGATACAGGAAAAACTAAACAGAGATAATATATTTTTTCACTCAGTGAATGCATTCAGTAATAGATTCATCTATCATAAAGTCAGAATGGTTTACAAATGGGCACAAAGTCTGATTTAGAGGCATTTCATGCCTTGAATTAGTTTTGGTTTGCAATAGAACAGTAGTTTTCTCCATTTCAAACTACAGACAAATAAAACATTTCCATTGGAATTGAAGAACATTTAGAAATATCACAGTCATACAATCATTAACTAACACTATTATACAACATCTATAAGCTTATTCTTATTTCGTTTTGCAGTTCCCAGAGAAGAGTCACCAACCCCCCAAACTTTCACTGGTCTGCTGATCATGGTTATAACATTATTAAGCTACAATATTGAATTACCATCATATATTTTACTTAGCATTTTTTCATTAATCCATTAATCCACTATGCTGAAATAACAGTTAAAATAAAAATGTTATCAAAAATTAAACAAATGTTTTAACACTTTTGAAATGTTGGTTGACATAAGTAATAATTTCATTTTACCTGAACTGCCGAAACTCATATCTGCCCTAATAACACAGTGTGTTATGCACTTATGCATATATTTAATACCTCCAGATTCCCTCATGCATTTTCAAAACTGTCTTCAACTTTGAGGAGTCTAATTCCCCAAATTAGAATTTGCATCAATTCACAGGCTTTCCCCCTGCCCCCCCCCATAAATGTTTTAGCTTCTGCTTTTGAATCAGCCTGCCCATCAGTAAAACAGTAAAAATTCTGCTTATAAACATTAAAAATTATTAGCATGTACAGAACATGCCTCCTCTCTCTCTGAAAATTTGCCACACGCAGTTCAGGTTACCTTCCTTAACATGTCTTACATTAGAATTTACAGACTTCTAGATGTATTGAGGTTATTTTTTTTAAAGAAGGTTAAACCCTAAAGTAACAAGAAATTAGACTACAAAGACAGAATCTTTGTAGATAAGCAGGATGATTAAAAACATCTGGTATGGTAATAACAGAACCAATTTGGAGACTTCCAGCTCTCTGGCACATCCAGTCAGATCCTAAACTCAGGTTGAGGATGCACACAAGATAGACCACAGATTAGATGGACTTTGGTGAGAAAAAATTCATTAATCCAAGTAGAGAATTGCAAGTCTATTCAGTCTGACTCTCTCCCTTTTATATATAAACACACACACACACACACACACATATACATATATATATATATATATATATAAAATTACTATCTCATTCAGAATGCTTGAGTTGGAGACCCAATACTCTTCCATGTGGCACCCAGTCTAATTCTTTCTCTTGGACATGAGTTGTTTTCCTTGGTTGAAATAATCACTCAGTGGCTGGATTTGTGCAGCTACATGTAGAGGTCTCCATATCTGGTTCTGAGGCAGCAAGAGCAATGTGAGTAACAAAAAACAAAGTGAGACATGAGAGAAGAGAACAGGGGAAGATGAGCCTTAGCAGATGTGTCTTGAACGGTAGGACAAAAAAAAAAAAAAAGAGAGAGAGAGAAGTTAGAGAAAAGAGGTGCAGACAAATATTACAAAAACACTTGGAGCTGTGGAACTGGAGGGAGGACAGGGAATAGCAGGAGGACATGTTGAAAAGGAATTGTGTTTATAGTGGAAGTGCTTAAATGAGTGGTTGGTAGTATATAGACTCTAATTAATAGAATCTATTTTGGGCAATTGTAGTATGTTACTAAGTCACTATTACATTTCCAAACACAATGGAATGTATAAAAAAAAAATCCCACAGCAAAGACACAGGAAGCTGTCTTATAGGCAAAGAAACATTGTTTTATGGGTAGTTTTTCTATAGAGTGTGGGTAGTATGTGTGTAGTCCTTGGAGAAATTCTGAATTTTCATTTTAAAAGTGAAATTGTTTCTGGAAGAACAGTGGCAAACAGCAAAATGGAAAATATCAGTTGTAATTATTTAGAATACAGTAATTCAAATTCTGTCTTAAAACTGTATCAGGAGAAGAGACTGAGACTCTCAACCTGTATTTTTAATTAAAACACTTTTGCCAGGAGGGGGCAATGATTACCAGATGCCCTGTAGAGACATCAGTTTGCCAAACCCTTTAAATGTATAGTTAGTCACTTTTCTGTCAGTCAGAATATCTAAGCACCTGCTTACATTCAAGTTAGTGAGACTTTAAATTAAGCATGTGCTTAAGTGCATTGGTTAATTGAGGCTATAGGACTAAATTAATTCCCTGGGCAACCCTATTCAGTGGAATTAGCTCACAGATTGGTTTGTTAAATATTACTAATTACTTTGAACTTCCATAACCCCATGCCCCCATGAGGTACACAGTAATCCTCAGGTAGATGAGAAAATGTCTTCTACCTGAGTAAACACCAACTACTTGATTAACCCAAGATCACATAGTAAATTTGGTAACTGTAACCAGACAAAATCATTCCTACTCCAGATGTTAAACTTTGCATCTACTTCTCATGTATCCTCATGTGGAAATATAAGGAGTTTCATGAAGATTTTGTGCTTGTAGATGAGAATACTATATGCATCATAAAGCAATATACTGCAGAATACAATCAATTTACTTTAACAGTTGGTTTTGCGGAACATGATTTCTATGTTTGAAGTTGCTCTCCTAAAAATGTTGCATGAGTAACAGCCCCAGTATAGGGGCTGTTTTCTTCAAACATTTATCTATATCACATAAACAGGATAATAATATTTGACTTATTAGACACAATGGCACCATTTATATTGTATTATACATGTTTTTATATATATATATATATATATATATGCGTGTGTGTGTGTAAATAGGTGGCACCCATAGGAATTAAAAACATGTAACTGCATGCACAGTACACAAATATGAATAGCGATTATTAACCTCTTCTCTAAACTGGTCTACCAGCATGTACACTGGAGAGTCAGCCATACAGTGACTAGCAATTGGGTTATTGCAGCTGTAAAAATTCATATTTTCAAAGCTGAAATTCATGCCACAAGTACAGTATGGAATAGGACTGAAAAAAAATTGCAAAGCAAGTTTTTAAATGCTCACATGTATTTTTGCTCTTCCAAACATATACAAAAGGTGACTTGTACAGATATGTCACAATATATATTTGTGCCTCATGCTCAAGGCAATCAAAGCTCTTCAAGGAGTATTGAGAAGAATTAGAGAATACAGTTGTAGAGCTGCTTTGAAAATTTCCTATGGAAAATAGGGTTGGATTTCGACAAAAGCTTGCTTTTAATTTTTTTAAGATTTAAACATTCTTTTATCCATTTTTTATTATTTCCCCTAATTCTGAATGGCTTTTTTTATTTCAGATTTCATATTTATATAATAGTATTTAAAAGTTACAAAAATAAAAAATAATATTTCCTCTTCTAATTCTTATTTTACAAAATAATTTTTAACTCAAACTTTTTTTTTAATGGAAGAACTCAGGTCACAGTATCTGTAATTAAAAGAAAATTCACTTACAATTAGATTTAATAAAAACTTGGATTTTTATTACCAATGATTTTTTAGTAGGCAAAATATTGTAAAATACAAATTATCAGTTGTAGGTATGATCAATTATGATTGTATATACTATGTCTATTTCTTTTAATGTTTACCTTATAACATGTATTCTGCTAAATGAGAAAAGTACATTTTTCCTTCTTATTTCCTTTCTTATAATTAGTAAAACACACAGCTGGATGACAACTTTTCTTTAGAAATGTCCACAGAAATATCTTCTCAAGACTCTGATAATAAATCTAACAATATCTAGGAAATGTTTTATATTTAGCTACCTGTGGCCCACCTCAGAAGGAACCTAATGTTCTCCAGTCCCTACGGAGTATAAATGTTCATAAACAGAATTTAATTTGCAATAATAACCTTTCCATTGAAAGAAAGCCCTAAGACTTCTTTGTAGACTACCCACAAACATTCATTCTCTAGCCTCAAGCCTTAGTCTTATAAATTTCTTCTGTCAAATAAATTAATCACCAATGTAATTACCAGCAGTTGGTCAAAACTTTTTCAGCTTCTGCTTTTGAATACAGCTCATACTTAGGAGATAAATATCCATATTAGAAAAAGTTGCAAATTTTTATGTCTGATATTTATTCTGGTTCTGGTTCAGTGTGAGATGCATGCAAGTCCTTGGGCTAGGGACTTATACAGAGTGAAGACCAAGAGACTGAGTAACAAGGTTGAGAGAGAAGGAAAGATTTCAGTAGACCTTAATGTGGACCCTTCTCCAGGATCAGGAGACAATGGTAATAAATGGAGGATGACAAGACTTTTCATTTACGCTTTGTAGGTCTGGATCTTTCAGTTTATTTGGCGGCAACAGACCCCTACCAAGCCGACCAAGTGGAATGTTCAGCTTGGTTTGGCAGAGGGGAATGGCTGACTTTTGTTTTTGACTTTCCATCTTTTGTAACATGTCCTTGAAGCTTGACAACAACATCCGTTTCCCAGCGGACTTTCTACTCTGTTTCACTCCATTTTGCTGCTGATACTGTTTTCTATTTTCTTCTCCACAAAACAGTTTTTTGGGTTTTTTTAACTGTACACTACTGAAGTTCACAACAATAAGAATAGATATGTATTTGATCAGGCAAATATTTGCTATGTAATCACAAAACTTTCTATTTACTTTACCTGGAAGAAAGAGACAACGTTTATATTTATTTGTAACAGTTCATTGTAATTTTAGAAAACATATCAAATGATTGAAACAACATAGTGGCATCTAAAATAACAATTTAAAATTTTCATTCTAATAAAATTTAAGTATACTTTTTTCAAGAAACACAGGAAAATGAAAAGATTTATAAAGTTCCTTTAAAGTTCCGTTCTGAATGATTATAGCAGTTACCTTGAAAATTAAAAAAAAGAAGGGTCAATGATTTTCCCTCTCTTTTTCTTTAGAAAATCAAATTCTAAATCCTTTTGTTAGGTTTCAAATTTAAAAAATGACTTAAGCATAAGTCATTAGTAACAGTAGTGAGTCTCTGGACTTCTCTGTCCAGTAGTAAACTACTTCTAATCATTCATTCTGTATTGTTAAACCTTAAGTTAATAAAATCTTCCTTCATATAAATTTATCACCAATACAACTACCAGCTGTTGTTCTGAACTTTTTGAATTAAACTATTTTAAGCAGAAAATGCCAAATCATTGCAACAAAACCTATTCCCAGAAATATAAATGTTTTGATAAAATTTAGTTAGGAATTTTTTTGTTTTCTTTTGGTTATGTTTTATATGTGCTTCATAGTGGATGGAGGTTGAGTCAGAGTAGAAGAAAATAAATAGCCTGGGAATGTGTTTGGAAGGTGTGAGAGTTAAGCCTCGACAATTTTAATCAAATATAGTAGGTTATAAGTGGTTCATTTCTATTCCTGACTTTTTCGGGGGGGGGGAGAAAGTGGAGCTAGAGCTGAATCTAAAACAAAAATATTGAAGCCACAGTGATATTTTGTTTTCCAGCTAATCCAAATAATTAATTAAAAGACTGGGGCCAAAAATAATAAATTACAGGATATAGTGAATAATGTGTCATAATTTTCAATGAAAAAAATATTAAAAGAATGGGGAAAAGAATGATTTTGAAAGAACTACAATAGAACTACAGCTGGAGTAAACTGTAGTGGGTAGGCTGGGTCTCATGGTTGTTGTCTTGTTGTCTTGCAGGTCACATAGCTGAGCTTTGGTAAGATCAGAGGAGACAGACCTGTTTGTTCTGGTTTCTGTGAATACCCTGTGATTATGCCCTACTGTTTGAAATCTGTGAATGGTTCATCTCTTTTTGTTTGGAAGGGTTCAGATCTTAATGCGCACATCAGTTGTGTACACAACTCAGCAAACCCCTGTGCTTAAGACTGAAAAAGCCAAACAAAAAAGCGAGAAGTAGTTTTTTAAGGGAATATGAACAGCTTTCTGTCAGGATTGGTCTATAGTTAATACCGTGATGAACAGCAAGGGAGCAACAGTTGTGACCTGAAACAAATGTGATATAAATTCTTTCATTATTGTAACTAAAGAGGAGTTTATTTTTATGAAAAAAGAAAAAGATGGCTTTACCTGAAGAAAAACAGTGATTTGGAAAGTCTTATACTGACACTGTACATCATCAGACACACTAAACATTATTGGGATGAGATCTGGAAATCACAGTCACAAATTAAATAAATTTCCTGTGAGGATAAGGTGGGATGGAGGATCTGTTCAGGATAATGTGACACACAGAAGTTACCACTAAGCTAAGAAAGACAAATGGCCATTTTGGGGATGTTGTGCTAAAAAAGAGCAAAAAATATTCAACAAAGGACAATGGGATGAACATAGGTAGTGGCCACAAAATAGGATAAGTTTATAATATTCAAATTACTGGAAACAGTGATCATAATAAATACACCACAGATGGTGATCTGTGGCACAGTAATGTTACCAATACTTTAAAATTACAAAATAATGTCAGTTTCCCAGACTGGTTCAAAGGGTGTTAAAGTAGGGTGGGGGGGGGGGATGAAGAGAGAGAAAAAACATTGAATACAGAATCAGTATATTAACACCAAAATTAATCAATATACAAGATATAAGGATGTTGTTCAACTGCTTATTCACTAGTTCCACAAGCTTGGGTCATAAACAATAGAATTGGAATTGTTCATTCATCGGTATAATTTTCACCTATTTGAAATAAATGCTTACATCAAATTATGAAATGTTTGTAAATGTACCATTTTAATATAATCTTCTGTGACTGTTATGATTAACAACATAGCCACCCTATCCAGAAACAACCTTCCTAAGAAGAGATGAAAATACATCCTATAATTTCTTTAAGGATCCACCTGAGAGGCTGAGTGTGTCTCACTCCACCACATCTGTAAGAACAAATTATTGTCTACATAGTGACTTAACTGTAGCAACTGAAAAAATTCCTTACCTTGGGCATAAAGGAAATCTGACCAAAATGTAGGGATTATGTCTTTCAGAAAAGGATTAAGACATGAAGAAAGCTTTTGGCCGAAGGATGGCCACCAATATCATGAGCAGTGAGATCAGATAGATTGCTTCATAAGGCATTGTGAAGATTTTTTTGGGGGTGATCTTCAGCTTCCTAACATAAGCACAATTTTTCTGTGATTTAAATATCTGCTAAATATAGGCTAAATACATATTCTTATGTCTTCCTTATATATATATATATAGAGAGAGAGAGAGAGAGAGAGAGAGAGAGAGAGAATGAGTGTTTGAAATAAAAAAAAAGACAAGGGAAAAAAATTCTAAGCAATTTCTGTAGAGGAAAAATGTTTTGTTTTTTTTTCCCCACATGACAAGGGCTACTGCTAATGAGAAGCATATTCAATTTAGGAGCTGCTCTGAGAACGTGTTCAACAGAAACATTGCTGGGAACTGTTAAGTGTTTCATTTTAAACAATTAGATGTCTATATTGTCCAGATATTGGGTTCATTCATACTGGTGCCCACTAAGAGAGAGAATCAGCTTAGGCTTACAGTGATGGCAGCTGTTGTATTCATTTACTAAGGAAACTGAAAATGCTTTAAAGAATGCTTTTACAATAAGATAAATTACAACTCCTAGAGTAAAAGTAAGACAAAGATTTGAATTTCGGTGGTATGCAGTCAAATACTCTGTGAAATTTCATCTCTAAGAATGTGTAACAGAAAGCTTTGCTGCAGGAGGATAACCAGAAGTATAAAGAGATACAAACTTCAGAAGAGTGGCTAAAGATGTATTTTTGTTGGTCTTGTGATTGTCCTAGTAGATGGGAGTCATGATGCTCCTTCAGAATATGAAGGAATTAAAAATAATTTCAAGAGTATTTATAAAAGTCAGTATATGGGCTAATTCATGATAACTTTTATTATTAGAGCCTGATAGATAGGTGTGCAAGATAAGACTGTTTAAAACCATTGTGTCAAGCGAGTGAAGGGTTAACAGGACTGAAAAAGTCTGCCAGCTAAGGAGTCTGCATGGACCCGCAGGGAGGGAGGAAGCGATGAGGAGGTGTTGTGGTCTTGCCTCGCTAGCAGGGTCCTTCCGAACAGACAAACAGCCCTGTTGTTATGAAACTCGCAGAAGTCAGTGAAAACAGTATTTGCCCAGAGTCACAGCCATATAAAAAAGGAGACTTGGGTACTAAAGACAGTCTCAAAATTATTATTATGAGCCCACAAATTAACGAAATTAGAGAAGTTAGGGATTGAGTAATGAGCGTGGTCGGGTCAAGCTGTCTACATGAAGGTGGTGGCGAGACAAACGAGGCGAAGGAGGAAGCTATGTGAAGACATTGCAGTCCACCTCCCTGTTTCTCAAGGAGCAAAAGACCATGATCACAGAACTTAACTCTGACCCACGATAACCTTCAGCTCATTACACCCTATTTTAATATTATCTTGCACACCCCCTCCTAATTAGCATATCAGGAAGAGGCAGGAAACGAATAATAAAGCAAAAAAAGGCCAATGAGAAGCGGCTCTATGAATATGCAACTATGCATGAATCAGCATGGATGACATTTGCCCAGAGTCCCAGCCAGGTATAAAAAAGGGTCACCGAGCAGGAGAGTTTGAGCAGGGATGGGAATGTGACCTGACCATCCTCTCCAGCTGGACTGTATTTCCCCCCCCCCCCCTTTTCCCGGGACGCTGGGTTAAGGTAACTCCTCGCAAGGTTGAGAGTCCTCTCATTAAGAGAGTGAACCAAAAGCTTGCAAGTAGTAACTCCTCGAATTTGAGACCTCTCACTAAGAGAGTGAACCAAAAGGCTGGCCAGTAGTAACTCCTTGAGGTTGAGTACCCTCTTGCTAAGAGAGTGAACCAAGAAAGCTTTCAAGAAGGGATAAGCAGTGCTTTCAGTTACTAGTGCAGTAACTGACTATTTCGGGTTATCCTTTCTAAATCAGTAATTGCATTGTATCGGATTATCCTTTCTAAATCAGTAATCGATGATTTTGCGTTATCCTTGTGAATCAATAATCAATGATTTCAGGCTATCCTTTCGGACTATCCTTTCTAAATTAGTAATCGCATTATTTTAATGGATGTTACTAATCTAAGAGCTTGCATGAGGAAGTAAACATAGGTTTTTTATTATATTACTGTCTCAGTTGTTACTATCAAACTGTTGTAGCCTGACTCATTGATTATAATCTATCTCCTGAAGAAGTGAGTGGTCAAAGGAAAAAAAAAATCAATAACA
Organism: Apteryx mantelli; assembly: GCF_036417845.1. Classification (NCBI taxonomy): domain Eukaryota; kingdom Metazoa; phylum Chordata; class Aves; order Apterygiformes; family Apterygidae; genus Apteryx; species Apteryx mantelli. Next base: position 91,520,646 of record NC_089980.1, read on the forward strand.
TTTGCCTAAAATAACATTTATTTCAAAATTTCTGATAACCCCCTACCAAATGATAATGTTATAATATATAATACAGATCTCATAATGCAGATAGATATGAGAAAGATTCTTGAGGGTCTTTTTAATTACTGTTAATTACCTTGTCAATTACTTTGCTGGTTGGCATAACAAAACAGTAGTGGGGTTTGACAGCTGAAAGCTTTTTTTTTTTTTTTTTTAATCAATTGTCTAATAAAGCAATGTAAAGCCTTGAAATGTACTGGTTTATGCGATTCAAATATACTTAAATTAAGGAATGATATTTTGATATCAGTTTATGACATAGCTTAGGCTAACTTCTGAGGTGAAAGGTTTTGATACAATGTCTGTAAAGTTACTGTGAATGTAATGATATTACTAAGGTATCAAAAAGTAAATTAATGGATTCCAGTAAAGTAGAGATAATGTGAATATACTATTGGATGTTATGTATCTATATTTTTAAAACAAAATTTTAAAAAGTTCTTCTGGGAAAAAGATGGTATGTCTGAGAAACATCTCTTTGGAAGTTTTCCCAATATAATTCTTTTAATATGTGTCAGACTGTTATTTTGCCAAAACCAGGAGACTAGGATTATAAAAAAGAAACAGTGCGAGCAAGTATACCGCAAGTGAGTTTATTTCCTTCTAGTAGTAAAGGATGTTAATGTTGCTTTATGATTTTGCTCCAGTAATTCAGTAGCTTTTAATAATTTCAGCATGATTTTTTAGGGGCGGGGGGAAACATAGCAAAACTGACAAATATTAATCTAATCTCAGTCTAATCTGACAATCAACAATGGTTATTGATGTTTTAACAAAGCATAAAATGGCATAAAGATGCCATAAAGATGCCTTTTATGGGCATCAAATCTAGATAACAATAAAACGTTTTCTTGAACTATGTCATTTATATAAATGAATTTTGTTTTGTCACTTTATATGGAAAACAAATGAAAATGTAGTTAAAATATAAAGGTTGTCTAGACTGTGATGCTACTTGTAAAGTTTACATTAAATCTTCAGAGGTTGATAGGAAAAGCATAAAAATCTCACATGCTGATCAGTCAGCATGTTATATAATAAGCAAAAACTAGAGTCAAATTACAATTTGAATATATTGTCAATACATGAAGAGAGGGGTAAAAGATAAATACTAAAAACCTTGGAAACTGAAGGAGAACCTGTTTCCCTCCTGTTTAAAAATAACTAAATAACAATAGGCTAGATAACAATAGCTATGAGCCAAAACCCATGCTAAATATGATCTCACTAGTATAACAAAAGGTCTCACTTTAGGAAAAAAACTATAAAAGAAATTAATAAAAAATGAAAGAAGAGATCACGGAATATTCATAATCAACCTAATCAGATTGTGTCTGCAGAGTTATTTTGTTACACTTGACATGCCTAAACCCAGTCAGGCATAACTTTTTGAATTCTTGGGATTATTCTGTCATAAACATAAGCAAATCTAAATTGTGGATTATTTTATTACAGTTAATTTTGGAGAGGCTGTTTTTCAGTTATTTTGTTTTGTAGATACATGCCTGAAACAACTTTGTAAACCCTGTGTGATCCCAGGATTTGGATAAATTTTGAGTTTGGTCTTCTGAATCAGCTTGGAAACAAAAATCCCTACAGAGAAAAGGAAATAAAGGACAAACAAACAAAAACCCACCACCCAACCAGGAAACTGCATTATCAAGATGCCTAAGTGGCAGGTCTTGTGCCATCAGTACTCAAACATGCTTGGCATAATGTATGTTAAAATTTCCTAACTTACACTCTTAAGTCCAATTCAAGAGAATTTCTTGATGGACATAACCTTAACAGATGAAAATGGGTTGATTTTAGAATTAAAAGTTATATGCAACTGGCCACAACTGGAGTGCATTTTTTATGTGCAAACAGAATAACAAAATAGTCAGTGTCTTGGTATTCTAAAAGGAACAATTTTATAAAAGTGGAGACAAATGGGATCAGAGACAAAAGGTAAACAGAATAATGTGAATGCCAGTCAGGAATTAATTAAGCTATTTCTCTACCATGGTGTTTGCACATATATTTGCCAAGAGAATGTGGGGTCTGTATCTCCCTCATTAGTAACAGCTCAGACACTATATATTTACTCTCAGTGGAGTTCATCTCAGCTTAATGCTGACATAGCTCAGGGTAACTAATTTATCTGTAGACATCTGCATTCTACATTCCTAAAGTTAAGCAGAATGAATCCTATTCTTCAGGACAGTAATTCATCTCATCCAGAAATAGTTGTTCGGCAAAGGTGAGGTGACTCTCTCTGAAGACACCTATTTCTCTCCAAGTCACTGGTCATGAGTTTAGAGCTAGAAGACTGGTTTTTAGAGATGACTTCTACTCACTGAGTGACAATGTCGATATAATTGTATCATTTGATATATTCACCTTGCAGCTGCAAAAGACCCCACTGACACAGTATTCACAAGCCATTGTAGGAGGAGATATTCTGGAAGTAAGCATGAACAGTAGGAAGAGGGTGGTAAGGCGGGGGGGGGTGGAGCTAAAGCTTCAAATAGCAAAAGAAGATAAAGTGAGACAATAATGCTAGTGTGCTGACTGATTAGAATCCCACTGGCCTAAGACTGGAAGAAGAAATCTCTGAGAATTAGAAGGGGATTAAGGAAACAGATTTTATAAGAACAAATATAATACTTAAAGCACTGTGGATGGTAATATAGCAAAAGAAGGCTCAGCTGCATGAGCTCTTAAGACTCAGGCAATGTTTTACAGGTATTCGTCACTAGATATTCAGAAGGAAACTTGAATGTCATTGCAGACATCAATAAGGAGAGGACTTTATGTGTTTTCTGTGAAGTACTTCCCTGAAGGGAATTGTTTAACCAAAATAACAGACTCATTTCAGACAGCACTGCAGAAGCTAAAAAACAAATAAAGCAAAACATGCAACATGCTAGAATTTTGACGTGTCAACAGATCAAGAGGGCTGTGTGGCTTATATAAATTGCTACAGGCACAGTACTGACAGAGGTTTGGATATAGCATCTGTGAGCATCAAGACCAAAACTATTAGCGAGGCACTGGACAGGTTGTCAAAGGAAAAGAAATTAGGGTGAGAGAATTTTGAGTGGAAGAAGACACCACTACAGTAGAACTTAAAAACTGCTCTTCAAAACCTGTGCAATGGCCATGTTGTGAGTGATGGAAGTGGTCAGTAAACAGGGTGAGTTTCATCTGCTTTAGTTACACAAGTCTCCATCTGAGACTGCTCTCAGAGTCAGCAGAAAATAATGGGCCCTTTCTGGGCATGAGTCAACTGACCTATTTTAAATGTTTGCTTTAGCATGAGATGAATCAAACTCTAAATACACATTAATAATGAAGACTTGCTCAAATGAATCTTTTTACAGACACTCTATGAAAGAAGGGCATAGGAACATTCCCTTAAGAATCCACAAGTAAGATACTTCTAAATATTAATAATAATTCTTCTGTAGCAAGTATCTCAAGAAAGTGGTTGGCAGTATTAAAATTATCATGGAGAATTAAGATGACTGTATGAGCTTCTGAAAAGAAGCCCAGTCTTGCCCAAACTGAGAGTCTGTTTGCGAGGAGAAGGAAGAAGGAGAAAAAAAAAAAAAAAGAAAGAAAAGCAGCTTTTCTTAGGAACAGGAAAGAGAACTGAGGAGTGTTGAGTTGAAAGGAATATCTTGGGGAAGCAGAAGTTATTGGAATAAAATAAACACAAAAGGAGAATGAATAGCTTCTTAAGGTTGTGGTTGAGAAGATGATATTTACCGAACAGAAAAACAAAACAACTTTAGGAAAATGCTTTTCTAAAGCAACAGCACTTCAGTTAAGAGAAGCTACTCTGTGGGTGTTTGCTAAACAGTCTGAATTTAAAGAAGTGTTAACAAATTTCTAGAAATTCGTACATAAGTAAGTGCATTAATAAATGTAAGATTCAGGGAAAAAAAAAAAAGGAAATGTGATAGCACTGAGTATAAATCAGAAACTGGGAAATCTCCACAACAAGATAGCAACAGCAAAAGAAATCCTAACATTGATATTAACATTAATGCATGAAAACAGTATCACTGTGTCTATAATAATGCAGAAAAAAATAGAAATATAATCATGATCTCTCTTTGTATTTAAGAAAAGTGAAGATGGTATAATCATATTAGATGATGATGATGAAATACCTCCCATTCCCACAGCAACTCTGAAGGATGTTAAGTGGCAGCTACTAAAACTGGATATTTTTAAATCAGTCTTGCATTCAATAATTTTAAAAGAGCTGGCTGGAGAGCTCTCTAGACAATTGACATTGATTTTTCAATAAGTCTTGGAACACTAGGGAAGCTCCAGAGGACTGGAAGAAAGCTAATGGGTCAATACTTCAAAAAGGCAAGCAGGATGAGCCATGTAATTATATGCCCATAGCCTCGCTTTGATCCCAGGAATATAATAGAACATATGATACAACGCTTAAAGACTAAAGGGTTCAAAACAGATAATATAGAAAATGCTAATCAATACTGATTCATTGAAAATAGAAGTTATCAAATCCCTACAGTTTTTCATCAGATTACATGAACGATATATGTCACAGCTCTGATGTAATTTAGTAGATGTATGTAAGGTATTTGACCTCATATGATAACACATTTTAGAAACAAAGGACTAGAGGGAACTTCCTGCGCTACTGAGTCCATTATCTTCCTATCATATTCATCATACCATTTTCCACTTTCAGAAACTGAACAAGATCCATTTTAAAAGTTACGTAAGGTTTTGCCCTTTTCTTCCTAGAAGGTCAGTCAAACACCAAATCTATTTAATTTCTAGCCAGAAAGTATCATGTTCTTCTAACTATTGATACCTTTTTATTGTTCTATTAATTTTACCCTGTAGTGTTAATAGGACTTTGGGAGGGCTTTTTCTCATTGCATTTTTTCGTTAGTGTTTGCTACAGCATACAAAACTGGTATCTTTACAAAGATATTTCCTCATTCACTGAGTCTTTAAGTCACTTTTCATCTGGTGGGCTCCCAGAATCAGAGACAACTTTAATGGTTTATTTCTGAACATCCTCTGTTCAAAATTAATCTTCATACCTGAGTGACCAGATCTACACAAAAGTGGTGGTACACAGAACATGTATGGTAGGCTTTTAAACCTAATAACTGTGAATTATGCTCTAAAGACACCTACTTCTCTTTACAGACAAGATACAGGGGCTAGGATCCTAAATCAGCTTATCTGAATAATTTCCAAGACCAACAAGTTGAGTAGATTTTCTGTCAGATTCCAGATGAGGCCCTGTGTCATTATATATTAATACGATGTGAAGTTTCTCTAAATATTCTATGAATATCTTTACTGACTAGTATCCTGCACTCTCTGTTTTCAAGGTCAGATTACATCAGTTGCTCTTGGGTATCCTTTGATTGCTTACTACATCCAATTGTTTCTATTCCTCTTTCCCTAGCTCATGAGTTCCTAGTGTCAAGGAGAGTTTCTTATTATTTGTCCCTCCATATATGAATTTGCATTCTTATCTTTTAATTTCAGTCTATTGCTCTACTCTTCAAGGTCATCTAATTCTTTTCATATGCTATTGCAATCTCCTGTATCAATGATATCTCACTGAGCACCATATCATCAGACATTAGCAAACATCATCATTAGCAAACATCATCATTAGCAAACTCTTGCTTTTGTGAACCAGTCATTAATAACAGTCATAAAAATGGTCAAAGACAAATTCTTAAGAGACAAAATCTATCAACAACTTTCCTCAAGTCTCATACTTCCCTTTCAGAACAATCTTGTTGCCATCTTTCCTTTACCCAGTTACATAATTTACAGTTCTAATTCTAATTCCCATCATCTTCAGCTTCACTAATAATTTCCCATGTGGCTGTACACTAAAATGTTTTACTAAAATCCAGGTAGATTAGATATATCACAATTCCCTTGACAAAAGAAAGCAATCAGATTAGTCCAATAGAAACTACCTCTGGAAAACTTATTTTAAGCTGTTTCTCATGTCTTGATGTCTTTAATTGCTATTTTCTTCAAAATGAGCATTGTATGATATTTAGGTCAAGTTGAATCTCCCACATAATTTTTTACTACTCTTCTTCCCTCAGGTGCAATATTTACTACTTTTCCAGTACATTAGTATCTGCCATGAGTTGATATTTTTAATTAGAAAACTTTGTAACTGGATTGATGGCATCATACAGAAGTTTGTTCCATTTTCTGGGATGGAGATAATACAGAAATACTAAATATTATAATATTGTGTATTAAGCTGTTAGCTTTTGCTTTTACCACCCAAAGGTCTTTTTTTTTTTTTCCTAAATTTATTCCCATTATGCACTTTGCTTTTGTTCCACTCGTACTGAGAACTTCAGTGAAATACTAATTTCATTCTGGATCAGATCTATTTTAACTACAATTTCTACCCATAGCTGCAAAATAGCAAGCCGATGCCTTTCTTTGTTTTCTTTTGTATCAAAAAAAATTTTGATACTGTTTGAATTTACCTTGTAAAGTTTAACTTACTTAATGTTTGTTACTCACTAATCGCTAAGACAATTTTCTTTGACCGTCAGCAATTTTTCCACTGTTTGTAGGCTTTCTGAGTACTCTCAATTTACTGGTCATTCTTTTTCCAGTGAGATTTACAGACCTTTTCTACAAGTTATTTCATCTCCCTTAGGAAACAAGAAACTGTTGAATTTTGACACCTGAAATTCTGGGCCCTCTCTGCATTCAAGTTCTTCTGACTAAATTACTTCAATAGTTTCCTTAGTTTGTCAAAGCATTCCTGTTTGAGCAAAGCAACAATTATGATTACTATGATTCTATTTTTATGTAATTTTTCAGGAGTATCAGCCATTACTTGTGAAATATAACTGTGTGATATGGTTCCCATAATGGCATTCCTTCCAGTAGTATGATCTCTATAATTATTTAAAAGATATTTACTTCAGAAAATTCCCCAGAGCACCTACTTCACATACCCACACACACACAGAGTCAGAAAGTGCTTCCTGACACTCGGTAACAAGTTCTATACAAAAAAAAGTCTTCAAAACAATAATCATGTCATGATTAGAGAAGAGAACATGAGCATTACCAGTGCATGGGGTCCCTGCAGTAGCAAGAAATTTCTAAATTAAAAGTGAAATTCCTGGAAAGTGCACTGTGCCACAGAGGAAAGATGGAAAAAGAACAAACAAAAATATTGCCTTTGCCAATCAGATTTAGGGAATATTACTCCCTGATCCCCAAGTTTGTTAGCTGGTTTAACTCTGAGTGAACAAAGTGAACCAATCTGGTGTCCAAGAAATATTGATACCGTAGATTGTTCAGGTCCCCTTTCCTGACAGCTTATCTCTATCCATGATTACTGGCAAATATTTCAGTGGAAGGTAAATCCATGTGTCACCTTGTTATCATTATTAGGAGCAATAAGGTTATATACTGAAGGAGGAAAATATCCTTCATGGTCCTGTTGGTGATGAGCAAATGACTTGAAGGAGAGGCTAAATGCCAATATACTGCAAAGAAATATGGACAATATAGATCAGTTATGTTATCATTATTATTACTGAGTTCTATTTCAAATCAAACTCTTTGCTGAAGAAACTAAAATAATACAAAATCAAAATGCATATTAAATTATTGATGGGGAATTATTATCAAGCAATTTTTTTTTCAGCAACTTCCACTGACAAAATCATATTTTAGTCCTAAACTATGTTAGCAATGATCTGGGGGAAAAAGTGCTGATAAAGTCCAGAACGAACTGGAATTCTTGGTAAACTGAGTTTTACCAAGCAGCATGTTTTCATTCATGAACATATGAGTTGAGTTATTTTATGTGGTTAAGAGTATTTTAAGAGACTTTAACTGTGGGAGGAAAAGGGTAGTACCCCCACTTTGCTTGTAAAACCCTGAATCACTGATAGATTATGTATTTGCCACAGCATCTACCTCTCACCTTAGATTGCAGCCCACTCTGGACCCAAAACTTTTGAGACCCATTCTGCCTAAGAACAAGAGAATATATCTTGTTACCAGAACAAAATCAGCTGTTGAGCTAAAAGTCTGCATACACAGTTGTTTTCACTATTAGAACTCCTTGTGGTGGCAATAAACACATGGAAACTTACTGCAAAACACAGGTCTCTCTTAAAGACTACCACTATGCTGTCTTCTACTTTGTCCAATGTACAGACAAACAAACTTTCTGTATTGCCAACTCTTTTCATTTTCTTCAAAGAGATACACAGGGTCTAATTCTTTAAGGTGTTGAGGATCCTTACACTTGAAATTATAACTCAACACTACTAGAAGAAATCTTATGTGGAAACAACAAAACCCCAAAGCACTATCTAAATATAGGATCAGACAGCTATAAAAGCCAGGTGAATTGGGTTGGTTCAGTGTTCATATTCTGCTTTCGACTTCATCTTTGCCTTTACTAATGTGCAGTTCTTCCTCACAAACCATCAATTTTGGTGATGCATTTTATACATGGGGAAACAGTAATGTCATTTTTTATGTTTGAGTTAGATTCCTTTCTGCAAGCAAATACTGTCTCAACTATAGATGAAACAATTTTATTGTTAAAGATGTCAAAAATGAATTAGAGCTTTTTGGTAATAAATAAACATTGTTATTGTTATTGCTATTGTTATTATTTTAAGGAGAAGAGTTTATTATTCTTCTGATGCTGACTTCTTGGGTAATTAAGTGGGCAATGTTCCCAAACATTCTAGTCATGTAGGATCAAGAGCTTAGGAAACAGTTTTATACATGAATGCCTGCTATTCCCATTCATTTGAAGAAGAGAAAAGGCAGCTGTAACTGAAAAATAGCAGACAGTAGAGAGATTTTATATTCAGCCCTTCAACCAACCATAGTAATTCCTTTGGCCTTAATGACTTTACTCCACAATTTCATCATGGTGTGTATTGACTTCTTTGGAATTAATATGGATTCAGAACAATGTTCTGAGGGAAGAAGCTGGACAATCCTCTGTAAGTAAAACTAATGATCTAGATGTTCACCCTGATTTGTAGTATGTTTTCTCAATATTCTATGTGACACTGTACATTCTATTTTGGGAAACCACTAAATTTGATTTAAAAGCACCTGTTTCTTGAAGCTTTGAAAGTTTAGCTGTTTATTTCCTACCTGAGTGTGAAAATGATGAAAATGGTACAAAGATTATATTAACTTCAGTTATTAATTTCCTCTAAACCAAATACATATTTGAGCATATATCTACAATTTTAGCCATTTTTAACAGTATTTTTAAATGTTACCCTATTCACATGATCATACACAGACAGTGGTAGCACTTATAAGGCTATCTTCTAAAAAGTTTATGCCATTTCTATCATCATTCTTTTAGTCTGCAGTGAGATTTTCATTCAAAAAAAAAAAAAAAAAAAGTTTAAGGTACTCAATCCAGTGCTTTCCTGTATCATCGGAGTGGATTTCTCGTGATTAAAAATTTTAGTTGGCTTATTGGCTAACACCTACCTTCATTTTATTATTCACACAGAGAGTAAACTTCTCATTCATGTTAACTATAGTTTACAGTGAAAGAAACTTAGATTCATGCATTTGCCCCTCTGCTTTAGCACACTGAAAATGCTGAAAAAAAGAAAATTTGCAGAACATTTTAATTTTATAGTTATAGGAGTATCGTCATAATTTCAGTTATCCATCTAGATTCTTATACCCAACCCTTTGGTCTGATAGCCAAAGCCAGCTACTTCTCTCCTTCTTCCTTGTCACTCCCTCAATCATTCTTTCCTGTCAGTTAGATAGATCAGACTCTCCTACACTGAACCGCAGTGACAACTTCTGGCCCACTAGTGACTGCAAATATCAGATGTTTAACTTCTGTCAGTCAGTCTTTTCAAATACCTTGTCTGTTCTCCTTATTCATTTTCTGGTTCTCTCTGCAAGCTTGTCTTCTTGTATAAACTTTCCTATTTCTTGTACTCTTGCTAATTTAATCAGGTTCAAGCTCTCACTGCTTGCTTTATACACTACTTCCTACTCCCTCTCTAATGTTCGTTTTCCCCTTCTGCATTCTGATTGTCTGTTATTCGCTTTCAATCCAAGTTAGCACACAAGCTGCTCTTTGTATAAGTCCCACGACGCTATGCACACACTGTATGTCAAAGGCCTTAACACAGCTTCCTGTAGTATTGCTCTAAAGTGGAGCCCCTTTACTGAATTCATTGTAGCACATAATGGACAATAAATATGAACTTTTTATAGGTTTCTATAATATCTTTTACTGCATTTCTATATACTGAGAAAAATCCTCAGAGGAAATCATTTTGTTGTGGGCAGAAAGTGAACAGTTCTGACTAGGCTGTACACAAAGGCTGTATATTGGAGCTGTTTTATATACATTTGGCAGGACCAAACCAAGCCTAGGACAGTTATTTCTGTGAGCACAGAGTCCCTTCTATGTTGGTGTGAGACACAGAGTACACAAATATAGAAACTGATAAAGCAACTCAGCTAGTTTGGGTCTGTCACTTGGATTTCCAAAGATACAGCTGCAACCAAAAAACTGAATCTAGTGCCATCTTTAAAAACAGTGCTGAAGACCAAAGTGATAGGTACACAGAACTTTCATTCTACTGATAGGCAAGTGTAAGATTCAACTCAATATTAAGACCTGAATTTACATGTCTGTAGGGACAGAACATATCTAAAATCCCTGGTAGTCAAAGGAACCATTGGAGACTAGGGAAATTTCAGTATGTCCTATGACAGACACCAGAGAAAGGATTCAGTTGCTTACCCACAGGCGCCTACTGCCGTTTGAAAGAGTTTAGTTTTCCCGTGTGCATATCTGCACAGGAACAGCAGCTATGGCACAAGAGTTACAGGACACCTGCCAGGTGGGAGGCCAGGTGAGATTTCCCACAGTGCCACAAATGATATTAGAAACCTTTTTTTTTTTTTTTTTTTTGTCAACTGAATGTTTCCTACAGAGTCTACTTAGGCAAATGGTTCCTGTGACTGAAGTGATGAGGGCCTTAAATCAATTGCCCACAGATCAGCATGTTATGCCATCTGAGCTCTCCTAGGAGGTCTGAAACATCCACACGGTGCTGCCAGCTATGACACGGAACTAATGGGAGACCTGTACATGCTGAAGCAGTAGCTAGAGGCCTGGTGAGATACCCTAGAAGATCTCACAGAACAGTAATGATTTGAGTCCAGTCTGGCAAATGATCTGTAGACAGTCAAATTGAGCCTTATTGAGTCTGCACAGGAGCCTGTAGACACCTACATGTTCTCCAACCTTAGGTTAGACATCTTCAGACTGATGTAGAAAGGACATCCACTACCAGCTGCATCCTATTGATTTAGAGTGCTTTTAAAACAACAAAGATATTGCATATAAAGGACTATAAGATCTGAGCGCCTTAGCAGCAGGATCCAGCTACATTTATGCCTACAGAGGATTACTTTGTTAATCTCTTTCGATAAAAATCAGATATCTGCATATGTGAAGTTCATATAGAAAATAATTGTCAGAGTCATTTAGGAATATATACAAAGGCCAGATTAATCTCTAAAATTTTACAAGTCTGTACCTTTACAGAATTTAGACTCTTGAATGTAAGAATGCTTTGTTGGCAGTAGTTCGGCTCACTTTAATCTCTTTAAATCAGATACATAACAATTAATTTAGTTATCCTTAGACAAATCTGAACGATGACATGATTATTCTTGACCACTTTAGTGACTTCACTAAGAAATTTGTGGAACTCAGTCAAGAAATAATAAAATGATTTGAAATAAAGCTTATTTGCTGAACTAACAACCACAGGAGCAGAAGCATCGCTGAAGTAATTTATATGGATTAATGCAGGGATCAAACTGGTTGGAGAATTTCTTCCTTAGACTGAAAATGAAAATTATAATAAAAAGGAAGATACATTTTCTCTTCTGAACATTTTAGAGAATTGCAGCAAGTGTTCAGGGTAGAAGATACACAAAAGAAATTATATATTCTGTATGTAGTATTGCATTATTTGGTTACTACTATTGGACCACATTTTATTATTGTGTACTGTAGTATACAACACAATGCTATTTCTAAATTTTTAGTACACTGTTCTTTTTGATATTTCATCCCTATAAATAACATACAGAACATACTCTTGTTTATAAAGAACAGTCTAGCATATGTAATTTAGATATTTATATATACTTGTCAGCCATTTGAAAGGTCCAATGAAAGGAGAAATGGGAGGAACAAATACTGAAGTCTGTAAAGAAGCATATTCCAAGGATGTTATGGAATGTAAGGCACTTTAAATTTATAGTATTGCTTCTGACATCCTGTTTCTCCTTAAATGTATTCAAAGCAACTTGTTAAAAAAAAAAAATCTTGAAATATATGATCCATGAGGAATGTCAAGTTTTTAAAACCTAGTGTCATTCAAAAGCAGAATTAATAATTTCTGTTGTGAAGTGTAACACCTAAGACAGCTAGTCAAGTAACCCTTGCATTAACAAGCATTAACAAGTCAAAGGAGAGACACAAATTATTTATTTTGGAATAACGCAAATGAACATAAAACATTTTGATTTAATAATGACAAGTTGTATATTAAGTGTTAAATTGGTGGAATATTTACACATTTAAAACACGTATGTATCTGAAATAAGAAAGATGTAACATTCTGGAATGAAAGGAGCATTTATTACTATATTCATTTTGTTATTGCTGTCATTTTTGAAAACAACATGCAACCACAAAAAATTATTTTGACTCCAAATAATTTTCCATCCTTTTTTTTTTTTTTTTAACCCTGATCAGCTCTATCATTATTCCTATAACAAGAAATAAGTAATGTCTGGACAGAGAGTTGAAATACTATAGATTTTGGTTTCCAGTGGACTTGATAATGGAAAATATTTTCCCCCATCTTAGCTAATCTTTATGCATTTGACAGCATTTTATGTTCACTGAGCTTTGGCCTTCCTTCTGTTTGTCACTTTGCACTGACATCTGTTTGGGTATTTCACAAAACAAACTCATTCTGTGATTCAGAAATGGAATTGTGAAACAAATTCAGGACTCTCTATCACAGGGAAATTTCTGAAAAGTCTTGAAACTATAAAGAATTACTGGTTTGATGTGAACATTGTGTCTTTAAACATACAGAAAATGTATGCAAGATGGATTTATCATTATGTATAGGTTCCAGGCATGTCTCAGTATTTGAAGGTTAGCCTGGAAAAGGAAGCATCACTAAAATCCCTAAGTTGTTGGATAAGACTTAAGGAACTAGAACAACTCACAAGTGCAGATATGCACCCATATACACTGGGAGTATCAGTAGTATTATTACTCCAGTCATTTGCATACCTTGCTTCTAGGAGCCCTATCTTGGGGGGTGGGGGGGAAGGTTACATTTTGCAAAAATACAAAATCAGAAAGACTATCTTTGACTCAAAGCATTTGTAGGTAAAAAATATCAGCCAGGACAGTAAATAGGAACAATGTGATCGTGTAGCTCAATTCAGACTGCTAACCTTAGCAAATTTAGTACTGAGGTCAGATCTATACTGTAGGAATGAAGTTTGCATCCTGCAGACACTAAAAAAACATGATTAATCTTGTACTCCTAAGTCTTGCACATGTCCAAGCCTTTTTGGAGTAGCAGCTGAGTTTGTAAGATCTACAAGTAGATACCTTAGATTGTTTTGACTTTCAGAGGAACTCTTCATGGAGCAAGGGTGGCAGCATCTGCCCATCAATAATTAGCTGCTGCTGTTAGGGGGAACTTTTAATCAGCTGGCTCATTCAGGACATCTGCAAGATCTAGGACTGGATGGTTCTTAGGTTTCCATGTGTGAGATGATATTACTGATGCTGTAACAGGTAATTTTCATATTCATAGTAGAGTAGCAGTTATTGCTTTGTACAAGCTACTCATTACTAGAAAAAGGTTACTAAACAGCTAGGTGTGAGCATGTTTGGGAAAGCAGTCAGATAGGGGAAAAAATCTTCACTGATACTGTTAAAGCATGACAAGAAATAATATGCCTAGAAGTGGAGAGGGTGGCTTTCAGAATCTCCAATTATAGTCATAGACTTTTATCTTTATGCTGATCAAAAAGGTAATTAGTTATATAAATGGACACAGAACCAGAATTCAGTTATTATGTACTTGTTCCTGTATCCTGCCTTCTTTATTCTTACTTCATTCCTTCGAATACAGAGTACTAGACATGTGTGAATCTTTCATTAATGAAAGAAAATAGTTCATAGGCTGAAAACAAACATTGCGAGATGAGAGAGGAAATCTGGCAACTCTTTGAGTGGGTTTCTGCAGCAGTTTGGTAACCAGCTCACCTCAGCAGCATCTCATTTCAAAGAGAGAGTTACCATCTTTTACAGGGCTAGGAATAAGATTAAGCTAACTTCCTAATTTCATTTGAAAGCATCACTGAGCATTTTGCTCGTAAAAGTTGTCTTCAACAATCAAGTGTTTCACATACCACTATCAACATGTTTGGAGCCTCAGTGGATGACAACTTTACAATTTTAATCAAGTTAACAGGACAACTTGTGGGAAAAAAAGCAATAACAAAGCAAAACAGTAAAAGCGACAGAGACACTGGAAAAAAGAAAGGACCATATCATCTGTGTCATTTCAGTTTCACAAGGCATTGTGGAACTACATTGCATGAGGGGGCAAGAAATACAGGGAAAGAATGATTTACAAGGAGGTTGAGTAAATGGAGAAACATAAGTAAATAGCTGTGTATCTTAACAAACATGGGAATTCAAGATTCCTCACCTCCTGAGGTAGCAACAGTCCAGTGCAGCGATACTCCCTTATTCCAAGCTGATAGCATCAACAGCAAAATGAGTTTTGCTGGCATAAAGAAAGGTATGATTGCCTCTTAACCAGAAGCTATTCTCGAAATTTTATATATCACAAGCCAGTATAATAGATGTAATTAGCTACGCTTACTTCATTTGTAATAAAGACAAGGAAAATCCCAGTCACATGATGTGTGTTTTACAGAATTCTGGAAGAGCCTGAAAGCCCGTGCAGTTGACAGACCTGGAGATGTACTGAAATGAAGCATAAGAAGAGCGTTCTGCTTAGGATGCTACGTGCATGCCTGCTATCTCTCCTTCTGCGTGTAAACCCATAAAAAAATGGCTGGGAATATGTAGGGTGAGCTAGAATTTGTGTAGGAGTGATTTGTGTCTCAGGCGCATGACTAGGTGGGGGAGAAGACTGATGCTGCAGTGAAAATGATTGTGAAGCAATTGTGTGTGAAATGCAGGAATCAAAATGAAGCACAGAGCATTAAATGTTACTATCCCAGAACGGTACAATGGCACATATTTAACTGAGATTTTCTAAGCACTGAATTGAGAGTTTAAAATTTTTCCTCACGTATTTTTATTACTTTACATAGTAAGTCACAAATCACTCCATAGTTTTGGCAAAAGGAAGAGTCCAGAAAGCCCAGTATGTTCTTAGTTCTGTGGATAACACAAACTAATAAAGGTAGTAAACAGTTTATAGGACTTCATTTTGATCTTGCAACAGCTTTAGTCTCATGAATTTCTCTTTGCTTCAGCGAATCGCTCCACTGCAAGATTAAAATGACGTCTTCAGGAATTTTCCTTAAACAAGGAAGATTAAAAAGAAGGCATATAGCTCAGATGGTATAAAGACATTACAGTATTGTTTTTCCATAAAGCAATATAACCTCCTAATGCCAGAATACCACAAAAAAAGTTTTCCATATAAGTGGTATTACACTGAGTGTCTGTTAACTTGAAATTTTCTTTGGCCAGGAAAATGTTTCTAGCATAATTTCCAGTATAAACTATGAATAAAAATTCAAAGTTAATGTGTTTTATTAAACATGTCAGGAGAAATTTTAAGCAAAATAAACTTCTATTTCACTTTTTCCACTTGAATCTCTGATAAATTCAACATAAATAAAAATCTGATCATATTCAAGAGGCAATTTTTAATGAACAGTTTGCATAAAATAGGGTTTTTCTCTACTCATTGGACAAGATACAAGAACTATGGTTTCCACTTTAAAACTACTTTCCTTTTTCTTGTCAAACTGTTTTTTTAATATAGCATTTGGAAGCGTTATTACTGTAAGTGGTCTAGACCTCAGATGCTAGAACCCAGAGAATCCAAAAGAATATAATTCTTTTAAGCATTTAACAAGACAAAGGCTCCAAAAGCTGAAATTAAATTTAATAGTATAACTTAGATGATCTTTAGAATTTAAATGTTGTTAAAGCTTCTCTTATTGTAGCTTGCAGGTTACCCACCAGCTTTAAAGTGATCTGCTGCAGCTCATACAAACTGGGTTTTATTTCCAACAGCTAAATTGCATTAACTGACCTCTACAAGTTTACTACTTGTGGGCTTGTTAACGTGCCATGTGGCCTTTTCTGAGCAGACTTAAAGCTGTTACTTCCACTCCTACTCAAATTAGTTTTGAGTGGGAGGAACTAAGGCTCAAGGAAGCTAATGCTGTTAAACATAACTGGAATAAAAGGGAATTTTATGTGTCTGTTTCAAAAACTGCAACCTTCAAAACCCCTGTTCCGTAGCACCATACCCACAGCGGCACCTCAACTCTGCAGATGCTTCAGTTTACAAGTCACACTTTCTTGGCACACATGAAGTTCTTCTCTACATAATTAGAAATTTTACAATTTTGCCATGGCTCAACAGCTCTCAGGCTGAGTCTTTGAGGAGGGGTCAGAACTAGGAAACACCAACAGTTCGGTCCAATACATATTCCACCTCAATATAGCAATTAAAAAGCTATCTGGCAGTTTTGCGAAATCACTGTTTCCAAACAGCAGAAAAAATATGATGAAAACAGTAACTTGCAAATCTGCTCAACTGCACCCAAATCTGAAAGCCAGTCATACCTTAGTAAAGTTGTCTGACGTGTGGAGATGTTACCACACCAAAATTTTCATATCACTTCTGTCTGAAAACATTTTGTAATAATAATACACAACATATTTCCAAATAAATGCATCCAAAAAAAGCTTACCAAACTTAGAGTAATACTTTTATCTTTGAACATAATAATATGGTTAATTATACATCCCTAGTCCTTACGTGTACCATGGCTGGGTCCATTTTTCTGCATGAAAGATTACCCACTGTAAGGCTGCACTCTCAGTAGATCTCAGAAATACTCAGATGTAAGCATTGTAAATTGGCTGCAGGGATAAAATATTCTACCCCTTGTTGTATATTAAACAGCAAAACTTTATTTTAATTAGAAATTACATTTTAGGTCAGATGTAGGACATAGTAACAAAAAGATCTGTCTAGTTTTAAAAAGAAAAGCTAAAGCCCTAAATATTAGAACTAAAGTGTTAAAACCAAAATAAAATATATGTGGAATTTTAAATAAGGAACAACTGAAAGTGAGTGACTGATAAATTACAATAATAGATATCCCATAAGGGCAAAGAAAATATAAAAGAACATAGCAGCAGAAGTACTGTAAATGTATTTTTAGAAAGTTATTTCAATTAAATCCAATTATCCAGAACACATTTTAAGACCTTTTAGCAACAAAAATGCTTTTCATTTTTATGAACCAGAGCACAACACTGCCTCTGTACCCTGAAAGTATTAATTGCTGATGATAGCAAAGACTGATTGTAAAGACTGGCAATAAGAAGTTTTTAGGCATGTGTTTTTTTCACACTGATCAGCTTGAAGGGGGGAGTTTATTTCCCCATCTGTTTAGTTTTCACTGTTGTTGTTTTGGCTTGTGAGTTTTCTTCTGTGCTTTTGGGACCTAGAGTCTTGTGCAAAGACTGCAAGCTTTTAGGTGAGAGATGTGTGTGTTCTGCGATTCTACCGTGTCTAGCAGAATCGCCTTCTCACCCTGAATTATTACAGAACAGAATTAATTAGTTGCTGTGTAGAATCAGCTCTGGGTTAGTAAGCTCACGCGTATTTTCAGACATACTCTACTCTCTGTTGTCTGTCTGCCATTATCCTAGTTCTATGTTGGAAGACCATACCAGAGAAATAGTAAAATTCACTTCTGGAAAATAAAAGATAGTGAAAATATACACAATGACAGTGAGAAAGTAAGATACTCAGCTGTTATTTTAAGGACTCTGTTTTCAAGAAAAGCATGAAGAATTTCTTGTAATTAAACTATTTGCAAATTTAACCCTAATTCAAGAAATAGTTTGATAGGAAAGGGGGGAAGAAAAGAAATCTGGATAAGTAATTGTTTTCTTATTATTTTGATGTTTTCCCAATTTCTCTCCCCCCAAAAAAAAATTGTTTTGAAAGAAAGGTAAATATGATTTGAAATATTAAACACATGCGCACAGATCCAAAATTAGTATTTGGAAGGTTAATTGCAGAAAGATAAGTTTGTTAAATCAAAAAACAAGTCTAAGGCTCATCAGGGTAAACACTGAGTAAGAAAGCCACTACTTCTGTACAGCTTCTTTAGGATTCTAATCATATTAGACAGAAATGAATATAGCTTTGATAAAATAATATGATGTTACAGCAGCTAGTTTCCAAAGAAGTACATGTTTGTACATACTTGTCTTTTTTTTTTTTTGGAATCATCTGGAAATGTACAGTCAAATGCTTCATGTTTCTCAACTATTGCAGACAGGACTAAGATACAGCATCACTGCTGGACTGGGCAAAATAATGAGATAGAGTCTGTGGCAAAGGATATTTGTAAAAGGTAAAAATTTAAGGGGGGGGGTGCAAAAATGCCCTATTGGAGAATTTGTTTCAGCCTGAATAAATACCTAAAAGTTAAATGCTTATTTAAATTCATATCATCTGAGTATTTACTATTGCTTGTACATCTCATCTCTGATGTAACTTGTGCTCAAAAGGAAAGTAGTAAATAGCTGAAAGAAGATGACTATGCCAGGCTGGAAACATCTGTCTTTGATTAAAAGTTTTGGAACCTGATTATTGCTTCAGTGAGGCCAGCTGAGACCATCTTGTGACTTGTTTATGGTTAATCTTAAATATAAGCCCAGCTAAATCCTTTACTTAAAGCTGCTAAGTTACTAGTACTAGATGATTTATTTTTAACCTATTAGGAAACTGTCACTTTAATGCCAAGGTCCCTGTTTCAAATTCCTACTAGAGTAGACTTTTTACAAATAAGGATAATCCTTTATTTGGTGTTTACTTACTTAGATCCCTCTCTATCCTGAGCTTTTTACATAAGAGCCTTTGCAGTCAATATGTATTTTTGGCCAGATAGACATATGCAATAACTCAATTTCTTAATGTATTTTTTAATTTTACCTTTGTCTTCCATAAAATGCTAAAACAGATGTAAAGATGAACAGTTATTTTTCAATGGTAGTGAAAAGTAAACAATAACTGAAGATCACGATCACCTGCAATAAGAATGCAGAATGAATTTTAAATTTTTACATATTTTTTTCTACAACTTCCCTTCAGCTTTAAAGTTTACCTGCACTTTTATCATTACTGCAAGTCTATGAAATGACACAGTCTGTCTATTAAATTTAAAGCAAGGTCTGGGGAGTAAAAATAGAGTAGTAAATGTTATACCTCTAAATCAGTTTTTACCAGAGCCATTCCTAAATAAGTCACCTAAGTTATCAACCATTACTTGAGGTTGCATCTGATTTTATCACCTGGTAACAGCCTGCAAATATCTGTGTTTTATATTTTTGGGAGACTGCTGACTTGATCCTCTAGTACTTGAGTTTCACACATACCATGGATGAGCAAGGAGCTCCTTGCAAAACTCAAACAGAAGGAGGAAGTATACAGAAAGTGGAAAGGGGGACAGGCCACTTGGGAGGATTATAGGAACGTTGTCAGAGTATGCAGGGATGCGACGAGGAAAGCCAAGGCCCATTTGGAATTAAATCTGGCAAGAGATGTCAAGGACAGCAAGAAGGGCTTCTTCAAATACATCAGTAGCAGAAGGAAGACTAGGGAAAATGTGGGCCCTTTGCTGAATGGGGTGGGTGCCCTGGTGACAAAGGATGCAGAGAAGGCAGAGTTACTGAATGCCTTCTTTGCTTCAGTCTTTACTGCTCAGGCCAGCCCTCAGGAACCCCAGACCCTGGAGGCAAGAGAGAAAGTCTGGAGAGAGGAAGACTTTCCCTTGGTGGAGGAGGAGTGGGTTAGAGATCATTTAAGCAAACTTGACACCCACAAATCCATGGGCCCCGATGGGATGCACCCACGAGTGCTGAGGGAGCTGGCGGATGTCATTGCTAAGCCACTCTCCATCATCTTTGAAAGGTCATGGAGAGCAGGAGAAGTGCCTGAAGACTGGAAGAAAGCCAATATCACCCCAGTCTTCAAAAAGGGCAAGAAGGAGGACCCAGGCAACTACAGGCCAGTCAGCCTCACCTGCATCCCTGGAAAGGTGATGGAGCAGCTCATCCTGGAGGCCATCTCCAAGCATGTGGAGGACAAGAAAGTGATCAGGAGTAGTCAGCATGGATTTACCAAGGGGAAATCATGCCTAACCAATCTGATAGCCTTCTATGATGGAATGACTGGCTGGGTAGGTGAGGGGAGAGCAGTGGATGTTGTCTACCTTGACTTCAGCAAGGCTTTTGACACTGTCTCCCATAACATCCTCATAGGGAAGCTCAGGAAGTGTGGTTTAGATGAGTGGACAGTGAGGTGGATTGAGAACTGGCTGAATGGCAGAGCTCAGAGGGTTGTGATCAGCGGTGCAGAGTCTAGCTGGAGGCCTGTAGCTAGCGGTGTCCCCCAGGGGTCAGTACTGGGTCCAGTCTTGTTCAACTTCTTCATCAATGACCTGGATGAAGGGACAGAGTGCACCCTCAGCAAGTTTGCTGACGATACAAAACTGGGAGGAGTGGCGGATACGCCAGAGGGCTGTGCTGCCATTCAGAGAGACCTGGACAGGCTGGAGAGGTGGGTGGAGAGGAACCTCATGAAGTTCAACAAAGGCAAGTGCAGGATCCTGCCCCTGGGGAGGAATAACCCCAGGCACCAGTACAGGTTGGGGGCTGACCTGCTGGAAAGCAGCTCTGCTGAGAAGGACCTGGGAGTACTGGTGGACACCAAGTTGACCATGAGGCAGCAATGTGCCCTTGTGGCCAAGAAGGCCAATGGTATCCTGGGCTGCCTTAGGAAGAGTGTTGCCAGCAGGTGGAGGGAGGTGATTCTCCCCCTCTACTCAGCCCTGGTGAGGTCACATCTGGAGTACTGCATCCAGTTCTGGGCTCCCCAGGACAAGAGGGATGTGGCACTACTGGAGGGAGTCCAGCGAACGGCTACGACGATGATTAGGGGATTGGAGCATCTCTCTTATGAGGAAAGACTGAGAGAGCTTAGCCTGTTTAGCCTGGAGAAGAGAAGGCTGAGAGGAGATCTTATCAACGTGTACAAGTATCTGAAGGGAGGGTGTCAAGAGGATGGAGCCAGACTCTTTTCAGTGGTGCCCAGCGACAGGACGCGAGGCAACAGGCACAAACTGAAACACAGACGCTTCCATCTGAACATGAGGAAAAACTTCTTCACTGTGAGGGTGACAGAGCACTGCAACAGGTTGCCCAGGGAGGTTGTGGAGTCTCCTTCTCTGGAGATATTCAAAACCTGCCTGGACGCAATCCTGTGCAACGTACTCTAGGTGACCCTGCTTGAGCAGGGGGATTGGACTAGATGATCTCCAGAGGTCTCTTCCGACCTCAACCATTCTGTGATTGTGTAGTCACTGGAAAGAGGAAAGTGCCTTGGGAAGCCTCTGGAGGAAGATGCTTTCCGGCTAAGCTAAAGTACATGCGCAGTCTCCAGAGGGAGATTTTCCATGGTATCCGTCTCTCTCCATTGGCCACGGAGAGAGTAAGGTGCTGACTTAGGGGGACAGGTTTACGAGGCATCTAGAAAGTACACAGAAACTAGGTAAGCCAGATCCTGTCCAAATACAGTATTTTTTTGGACCTACCCCCATTTATGAGCTCTTCTGTGATTCCTGGAGACCTGAGCAAAATGAGTCACGGTTTCCTGGCCTATCCTTCCAGTTTTCTTCTCTATGGACACCAGGGGCTGGTTTCTTTCTTCCTCTCACTTTTAATATGGAATTGCCTTAGAAATATTTCTGACTGAACACCAGTTGTTAGATTACCTACTTTAGGATTTGAATGTAGGGCTTTCTAATCTACTGCCTACTGACTTTCCTGATCAACTGTTGTTCACAGAAAGAAAGAGTTGTGGGTGATCAAACTGAGTTTTGGAAATAAGGGCAGGACCTGGGTGACTTTTTTTTTCTCCACATATTTCAAGAAACTAGTTTGATATTTCATAAAATCCAGATAAACCAAAGCACTTTAAATGTCTCATATACTTTCACTGTGTCATAATCTTACAGTTTAAAAAAATATTTTTTTCTAGTCCTATTTAGAGACTTAATAGGTATTCCAAACAATAAAAGGTAGGAAACTGAGTCTACAGAAGGATTTTTATATCATGCATCTCAGAAGAAAAATAACCATGTTTGGGGAGAGGGGAGGGCAGTTAATTTCTTTATTTTTTTTCATGAGTTCTCTTTATTGGTTTTTTATTGAATCAAAATAGTGTCCAGGTTAGCATTCCCAGCACATAAATATCTTTTGTAGTTAGCAAGCACAGTAGCAAGTTAGCCAAAAGTGTCTCTCCAATCTTTCTTAAAGCAGAGAAAGCTAGCTATTTGATAAAAAGATGGCATTGGCATAGTAGCCTGAATGGTGTGGAACTACAGGAGACAGTGTGAAATAGCTGACATACAGGAACTTACTGTCATCTGCATCAGTCTGGAGGCATCCCAACTTCTGTATAAGTTCTGAAACAGGTAAGTCTCAGGATAAACATAGTGTATTCAAATAATTTTTATGATCTAGCTATGTGTGGTGGTTGCCATAGCTTCTTGTAATAATAAACATGTAGCCATGTGAAAGAGCAGAGCTGACAACTTTATAAATTAGAAGAGAATGAATCAGCTTTTGACTACGATAGAACTAAGTCATCATCAAGCCACTTTCTGCTTTCTTTTAAAGGAGTGTCTTATGTCATTAGGCCTAAAGAATCAGGGCCAATGAGGCTTTATATGAACAAATTCAGAATATTCAGTACTTCCGAGAATACTGAATAATTTGGTATCAGTCTATAGGTTGAAATACTATTCTTAATATATCTGAGTAATTTAGAATGATGAATATATTTGCCAAAATTCATTGTGTATTTTCAAATGAGCCATCAACAAAAAGGGCTATATTTTTATTGGGAATAATCCAACAGCTTTCACAACACTGTCAGTTCCCTGATTCTGCAGTTTTATATGAAGAACCTTTCCTCTTAAATCTTCTATCAATACATGCTCATGCAAAATATTGATCCTTCTGGCTGAACAGCACCCTGCAGGCTTAAAGCAATTTCACTGAGTGGATGGCTAAGGATAGAGAAAGCTGCTTTTCAGAAGCTTTCCAGGATCTGCAACTTGCGATATGGAGTGGAAATTTAAGGTAGCTATAGCTCTAAACATACATAATAGGATTTGAAGAAGTGGGGCAAAGTCAGTCTGGTTAATAAGCGTAGCCATCTATCAGAATAAACACAGTATCGTCATTGCTGGCAACAGGCTTTATACTAACTTTTCAAGGTCTCAGGACTGCATGGACCTTTGCTTTAGCTTGTTTAGCTGGACCAGCAATTGCCTAATGACTAGGCAGATACCACCTAACTTGTATCAGTTAGCTTAGCTTTTTATAATTTGTTACGTGCACATGTTTTCTGGTAACCCTTTTGTGCATCTATGCCAGTCTCTCTTTGCACCCTCACACTTACATGTCAAGTCAAAAACAGCTAGAGCAGGTCTGCTCCGTGAGGAAAGAGGAGCCAGTAGCAAAGGTGACCACAACACAGGCAAAGTAGTGACTGTACCAACCAGGGCCTGGGTGGTAACAATAACAGGCTTTGTCAACCATCTGGTAACAATCAGACAAAGCAAGGTAATGAGTCAGGTCAGAAAACGAAGTCAGGATGAGCCAAGGACAGGTACACCTACAACATAGCTCACACAAGGAGCAGAGACTGTGCTTCAGTGGAGTTTCTGGGTCATGAGCTGAAGGTGTGGGTGAAGGTCCCAGATAAGGCTGTTCAGGGGAATTAAAGCCTATTGATGCATTCACAGCCCATATTTTTATATTTATATATTGGTATGTTAATCTATTTACATGCTTATGTATTTATGCCTAGTTGCGTTACAAAATTCTGTTGATTATACAACTAGAGGTGTTATGATTTTACAGAATGCTTATACTCTGTCACTGTTTAGGCTATTTTAGTGTGCTTATTTCTGGGTTCAAGGCATCAGATAATAATTACATCTTGCCTAGAATGTTCTCTCTTTATGGGTGCAACTGGTCTCTGCTTTGGCAACAGATTTATCTAATAAATACAGTACTGAAAGGGTTAGCATTATTGTAACCGGACTAACAATAACTATTCACTGTATTTTGGTTAAACTGTCCAAACTTTTAATTAGAATAAGAATTAATTCTTGGCTTCACATACAAGGTGCGTTCCCCTTCCTGCCCATAACAAGATTTTGAGCATAATGCAAACAGGGTCAAGTTTTAGCACAATAACCTTACTTTTTGTCATTCTCCTGCCCTCTATTTTCATTGTCTTCCCACAACAGTTAACCTAATCTTAAGCACATACATATGTGGTTGTGTGCATATAAGTATTTTTCTTTTATAACCTGTCTGCATTGAATGTGTTGAAAACACGGCTGGAGTAGTAGTAAGACTTCTAGAAATCTCTGCATATGGCTGCAGTAGTGGAACTGAGCTGGAGTAGAGAGAGAGAAGGGGACAGGGAGTCCCCCTGTGCTCTCAGTGCACCCTATGCTCATGTCTGCAGTACTGAGAAAGTTGCCCTCTTGAATTCAGAAACAGCAAATGCTAGACCTAGGGGGAGAAACAACACTGGGCTATGCTGACTGAGAGAAAGGAGGAAGGTGGATCTGAAAGACTGAGAGTGAAAAAAGGTTAACAGAAAAAAAAGGAATTACATGAGGAATTACCCTAAAGAGAAAGAGTATAGCTTCATACCAAAAAAAAAAAAGGTAGACTAAAACTAGAATTAGAAGCCTGGAGAGGGGAAACTGGGATGAGGTAGGAAAAAAAAGATAGAAGGAACCAGAGATTTGAAGGAGATGGATCTGGGACAGTTATAGTTTGGAAGAGGGGGGGAAAAAATCAAAACTGGAGATAAAGGAGAAGAAAAATGAGAAATAAGCCAGTTTGTTAGCAGCAGTAAAACTTGCTACTCTGTTGTAAGTATGCATGTCTGAATCTTTCCTTTCCTCTGCTCTCAGGAGAGATTTGTGAAAAGTTGTCAAGATTTTCACAGATGGTCTTTCCTGTTTTGTTCTGGTCCCTTGAGTCAATAGCTACGTCTATTCCTATGACTTCCTCTCCTCGCTCATGTAATACACAAGGATGCCGTGCATCTGGCCCTCCTGATGATCTGTGAACCTCAAGAAAATGGAAAGTTGTATTTCTCCATTTGCTTTTTCTAAAGTGAAGCTTCTGTGAAAGAGGCATTAAGAAGATTGTAAAGTCAAGCACTCAAAGGGATACGAGGCATTAATTCAACATCCTTCTATATAAACATTATCAGTAGTACTTGATGGCAATCACCTTTTTCAACGCATCGCCTATGCATTATTCAGTCAATGGGATAGACCTGCATTAGATATTAGTCTGGATTTATAGATGCAGAATTTGAAAGAAAAAGATACTGAGGGAGAACATTAGGAGAACAGAAAAGTGAGTGCCATGGGTGAAGCAGTTTAATGCTGTCCTGAACTGCTGAGTTTCTCCTGGTATCTGCCACAAGATGACTTTCGGATGTTGAGTGATTTACTCAAACCCAGTTTCTTAAAGATTCTCACTTACGCAAGTAATCGTCCATGCTCCAAAAGGCTCTATTATAACAAAATAAGTGACCCTTCAGAACTACTGGTGTTTAATTGAAATAATTTGTATATATTCAGAAACCATTACTGAACATGTCTAATCACTCAATAGCACATTTACCTGGTCTAGCTCTTTTTTGACTCTTCAGATATAGTTTCTCTGCTTTACTCTCTGCATACAGGCAGAAACACAGAATGTGCCACTGTCTCTTTCCTCTTTTCTGAGACTAAAATTTTTATTTTTTTTTGAAAAAAAGATATAGGATCCTTAGAAGTGTGTGGGTTAGAACTTTTTTCCTAAATTCCATAGAACCATGAAATTAAATTGAGATGTTATGTGATTAATTGATTCAATATTGCTTCTGATGACTAATTACATTCAGTAATGGTTTGTCTATACAATTAATAATTGTCTGTTTATCAGTTCTAATAGAATCAGGTGTGCAAGTACTGTACACTTGTGATCATGCAATCTTATTATGATCTTGTGATTAAAAGCATGAGCTTTGAGCTCCGCTGAGGCATAAATGAATGCATTTGTACATTCTGTGATGCTAAGGTTCTTTCATTTGCTTACAAAAAAATGTACATCCCTGAGAAACGCATTGAATAAAGATTTTTTTTCTCTTTTTTGTTTTGTTAAATCAATCTTGGATTTATTTACTTATTTATTTATTTAATAAAGGTGATGATGTATTCCTTCATAGGTGATGAAGGAATAGTGTCATCTGAGTTGATATCTGATCAGGTGGCATTTTCATGAGTCCTAATCTGTCTTCCTGAGAACTGTGTTACATGCATTATCATCTGTGGAAAGAAACATTATATATTCAGTCTCAGTTTTACAGCAAACATTTCCCAGACATTTAGTTAGTAAATCCTGGCTAAATCTGAGTTACAGAAATGCCAGATTTTGCTTGCATCAGATTTCTTTTGTACTGGTAGAATTTCAATAGTTTCATCCTTTCTAAAATTGAATTTGGAAAGTTAGTAACTTTTAATAGATGCTATCCACTGCCTTTTTTTCCTTTGGCCTACAGGTTAAAGGCAATATTATCATACATATTTCCTCAGTGTTCCATAAAAAATAGGAGGAAATAACTTTTTCTTTCTAATTCTGCTTATCAATGAGAAAAGTCTAAATGGCAAAATACAGATACAAAGCACAAATAGAAATATATAGAAAGAAATCATACACAGGTCAACAGCAATGTATTCTGTTATATACGTGTGTGTGCACAGAGCTTGACATATAATCTCTCTTCTTATACAGTTACAGGTTTCTAAATGGGAATAGGATTAGAATAGCTAATAGAAAATTTCCAAAAGAGAAATCCACCACAATGCATATAGTCGAAAGTTACCAAAGTGATATTTTCCCTACAGATATTAGCTGTTCTTTCAAAAGGTTACTTCTATTGGAACGGGTAAGTGTAGCCTAACTTTTTAAAATTAAGTTGTTTAGCGATAGGGTTATCTAAAGTTGTTATAATCTACTGAGGATGCTTTTATGCTTGTCCTTACCTGTAAAGTGAGTGCTGTTCAGAAATACTCATCTTTTGTTGCCTATGGGAATCTACACCACTTGAATGAAGCACATAGGAAGTGGGAATGTCATGAGTAGTGACCACCAAAGAATTGCTCTGAACAGGGTGATGCCTTGCTTGCATAAAGATGGAGCTATCAGTAAGTTTCATCATGTTCAGCCATCTCCTAATGCCAACAAGTTGGACAGAGGTCTGCTTCATTCACTGTCTGAGTTCAGGCTGATCAATATCAAACAAAACAAGTCTCTTGTAACAATGGGTTCCAACTTACTTAAAGCCACTATTCTGTTAAAATACATTTTCCTTCACTCCCACCTATAGTAGATATTATATTAGCAGTTAGAAGAAGCATTAGAAGAAGAAAATGAATGGGTAAAGCTCATATCAAAATACTTTTTTTTTTTGGTATAAGGTATTGCCTTCAATAGTATAAATTAGAGTAGCTTCTCTCTCTCTCTCTCTTTTAACTGGGGTTGGTGAAGTCAAAAAAATCAAGAAGCTGTTGTTATCTTCCTAAATCTGTCTCTTCTTTCAGGTGCTGACTAAAATTTAAGCACTAGACAGAATCTGGCACATTTAATGTGTGTGTGTATATATATATATATATTTTTTTCTTTCTTTCTTTCTTTCTTTCCAGTAAGGTTAGTTGTATTTTTAGGTTCTACTCATAGAAAAATTCCAGATATAAATTTTATTTTTATGTTAGGTTTATGCCTAGATTTTCTAAATATTTATCTTTAAGTATGCTAGTATTAAACATTTTACTTCACGCATACATTGCAAAAAATATTTCATGATCTCTTCTAATACAATTTGACTCATAAGTTGCAGCTGCTCCAGTTGTGCTCAGATTTTGTGCTTTATAGACCAAAATCTATACTTGGATGCTGATTGTCATGCCCTGCAGCCTAACTTGCCACTGGATTCTGTACTATTGGCAACTTATTAATCAAAAGAACTATAATCGATATGATGCAGCATGAATGTACCTGAAGCAAAAAATTTGAAATGGAAAACAGCTTAGTTCTTGAAAAACAGTCCTTGCATTTCTCAGCTGAAACTTTTGCACTGAACTGTGCAAATCATCATTTGCTTAAAACAAACAAAAAAAGTGTTTATTCCTTTGATAACTTTACTCATAAGCCAAATAGCTTTATTACTTTAAATGTTCCATATCTGTAAGTGAAAATAGATAGTGTACTAATTAGCCTCACAAACTTCTGCCTGCATAACTTTTTCTGTGTATGCAGGTGGTGTTCCTTACAGTTCTGCTTTCTCCGCAAATAATAGTTTCCTTGACTACGATTTTAAGAAGCCCCTTTTATGAAACTGTTCAGTTGACACAGCTTGACACAATATGTCAGTGTGAAACACATCAACCTGAAGAACATAAAATGTGTTTTGAAAGCTGTTGCTTGAAATCCTAGCTGGTATGCCTGTTGCAGCTGTCATTCTTTTAGTCTGCTAGTTGAAGACAATTGACCAATGCTTTCAAACTTGGGTTTTGCACTGTATTGCACACCCCTACTAGCACTGACTGCATTCTCCTGTTCTGCTTGTTAAAATTGCTTTTAATATGAAAATGCATCAAATTTTTCACAATATGCTTGCTGGCAATCTGACCTGGCAGCAAACTCTTTCAAATAGATGCTTAATGGTTAGGTTTTCTATTTTTGTTGCTTTATTGCCAGACTTTTCTCCCCTTTTTTAATAATTGAGAAATATTGTACATGGATAGTGTGCTTTTGGGGCCAATGTCTATCAGTATAGGCATCTATCAGAAATTAATTAACTCATTTATGAATTAATAAGAAAAATGAGATTGTATTCTGTCTACATTTTGGACTGAGCATGAAAAACAGTATTTCCCTGAATTTATTACATACCTTTGCTATTGATGGAATGATTCAATACAAAAATTACTCACCTTGAGTCTATTTGAAAAAAAAGTTTTCTATTTGTTCCAATATTTTTCTCCTTAAAAAAATATCCAAAAGGGAATTCAATTAAAGACATTTTTAAGTGAATCAACTTGTGATAACAATGAAAAAATTTCATACTCAAATATTTTGCAAAAATGGGTGTTACAGTGTACCATATAATTTCACATATTTGGTTACAAAGGCTTTTCTTAATAAAAAATAGGACACACTCCAGTACTAACATCATAGCTGTTTCTCATAGATATGGAGTGTAAAATGCTTTATAGCATGCAAGATACTTTACAGAATGTGCTCAGTATCTTATAAGTCTTTCTTGTTAGAATGAAAAATCAGCTGGAATCATTCAGATTTAACTGATAATTGCTTCCAAGTCAAGATTCTGCTTTTCTGCAAAGGGAGAGTTGAAAATACGCATTAAGAGAATATGACCAAGCTAAAGAGAGGATATAGATAAATCAAGACCCCTTTCTTCTATGGAAACATAGGCAATAGCATGTGTTTTTCCTGAGTTGGACAATTTTTTTTTCCAATTAATAAAATCAATGCTTTAGCATCATATATGCTCATGGAGACATTACCGAAAGCCACTGGGGCTGCTGAACAAGTTAAAATGAATGATCTCTCTTCCAGTCTCTGTATAGACAGACCTTTCAAGCTTCATGTTTTTTTCTTTCCTTTAGTAGTCTGTACTTAAGCCTGTCAATAGGAGTTAAGAATCTTAAAATAATCCACCTGCTTAGTGACATAGAAGGTCTTAATCTTGGGCTGACCTTTTTGTTCCAGAATTGTATAGGAAGGTGGATGGTAAACATTTCTTTGATGTGTCCCTGATCCTGAAGCTGCCAGCTTTATACAGTATGAAGGTTTCATATCTGAAATGAAATTATTTCAGCTAAAGGCAGAAATTAATTAGATGTTTTCAGATCAAATGGGTTGGATGAACATCCTAAGAGACCTGGATACCTCAGTCAGACAATATCAGAACCATGCATGATTATCTTTGGAAAATTTAAGATGACAGGTTTCAGGTCAGTACACAGAAGCAGACAGAGAGTTTATCTGCAAAGCAGAACAAAAGAGGAGATATATAATTATAAAACAATAAAATTACCTTCAATTCCTGGAAATTTACTGGACCGAGTAAAGAGATGAGAAACTTATACTTTACTCTGTTGGCTTTATATCACATGATATTTTTGAAATTAATGACAAGAAATGGGTACTACATAGAATTACATGCTGGGAGTAGTAACATTTGGGTGTAAAACAGCATCCAGAGAACAACTATCACTAATTTTGGGGTTATACTTGGGTGGGCACCTCAGGTGTCTGTCTGACTAAAACACAACTCAGCATTTTACTAATGACTTTTAAGTACAATAGTTGTATTTGTGGATACCAGTAGAATGGGAGGGGATATTCAGGATTCTTAAGAATCCTCTTTTGGAGAAATTATTTGAGCAAAGTGGATTAATATTAAAAAAGCCAAGTGTGGAAAATACTTGGAAATAAATAATAAGATGCTTATTTGTGTTTATTGTCTACAAAGAGAGCATCAGGAAACTAGGCTAAATTTCAGACACCATGTTTGTCTTACTGCCTCTCTTCAGGTGTGAAATAATCCCTCTACTTTGCCCAGTGTTTTGACCTTTGCTTGGTATTAAATTCAGAAGTAGAAAGTCCAGAGGACAGAAATGAGCACTATGAGAGGTCTAGAAAACATGGCCTACAAGTAAAGATTAGAACAATTGGAATTGTTTTATAGAAAAGAGGACTGAGGGAGAAAATGATAATATATAGCATTTACAAACATAAGAGGCTTCTGTAAGAGAAGGAGAATAATTTATTTCCAACATACATGGATCGGTGGATAGGACAAGTACCGTGTTTAAATTGAAGCACAGTAGACAGGAAAGAAAAATTGCAATTGTGAGAATAATAAAATACTGGAATAAACAGCCAGGTAAAATGGTAGAATCTGCAAGAACAGGGGATTTTAAAAAAGAGACTATAGACAATATCTGCCAAAAATGACATAAGCTGTTTTGGGGAAGGCAGTGGACTAAGTGTCTTTTTTAGACTCCTGCAGTCCTTTTTCAAGGTTTCTGTAATTGCAACTACCAGCCCATGCTGGTGTTAATAGTGAAAAAACTCTCAAACAGCCTGTTAAATCAACTTTCATCATCTGACTGGCATATGACTAGATACGTGGGGCCAGAAATTTGGGTAGGAGATATTCTTTTAATAGCTTATATCATTTCTTGACTGATAGTACAAAACAGTAAGGACTGAGTTAAAAAATGGAAAAGGTAAGCATGTACTTTATGTTGCAAACATGTTTTGTATTGCAATAAGCAGGTCTAAACAGGATAAGGAGATGATGCATAAATTTTTATGCGCAAAAGATACTTGTTTAAAAGAACAATGCAGTACTTGTGATTTTCCTTAGCGAAATATCAACTAGTGAAATAGTAATAAGAGAGCTAGAAAAAAAGTTATGAAAACATTTTTTTTCTTACACAGTAAGTTGAGCAGGCAACAAATGAGGTCAAAAGGCCAAATAATTGAAAATGAGGATACTGCTATAAGATAAACAAGGTTAAAGTTGGAAAGCACATAGGATACCATTATTATAATATCATTAAGTTTGAAATGCTGATGGGGTTCTTTATAGAGGTCAGCAAAAACAAAGATATTACACTGTAAGAAAAGCTGACTTGGAGGAAATGTGAAAGAAGTTGAATAAAAATGGCTGAAATTCAATAATTCATGAAAAATCAAGAGTGGAAAAGGGAGAATCTATTCTTGGTAGGTCACATTAAAAAAAGGAAAATAATAATAAAAAAGCCTTGTAAGCATAAATAAGGACATAAAGTTAAAAAAGCAGCAAAAACAATGTGGTCAAACAGGGAGGTTTAAGTCCCTGTGTGACTTAGAAATGCATAAGAGAGAAAGAAATCACAGAAAATTTAAAGGAGTTGTAAAAGCTTTCATGATAATAAAAAATTAAACAGAGCAGGAAGAAACTATAAACATAAACTAGAGGAAACTTTTATTCTTCAAACAGGCAAGGACAAATTGTAGTTTCGTTCAAACCACTAAAAATACAGAATAATGTTACTGAAGTCAGTACAGTCACTCCAGATTTTCGCCAAGTAATAGAAGTATAAAGCTGGTCCTGTGCCTGTTATACACAACTAATTACCATTTTAGTGAGGGCCGAAGTGATATGAGAACCCACTTTCTATGAAATTCACTGTGTTCAGCTATCCTCTATAATTGTCATTGCTTATTTTTCTGCATAATGACTAAGAAAGAGAGACTGTATCGTAGTGGAACTGTTCATTGATATCTTACTTTTAATTGTTCTCTTGCTGGTAGTACTTTATTTTATTCTGTCTTGGATGGGAATCCCAATGACAGATAGCATAGGTTAAATTTACTTTAATGTAGGTAAAATATACTTCAATTACATGCTCTCATTTGGAGCATCCAGTATTTATCTCATGTACCAGATACATAGCTCTGTTTTGCTATCTTGGTTCCTTTATAGCCCCCCATAGGCTGAGATTTATAGCCTCAGTATTGTACAACTAAGGGTGCACTGAAATACATAATCACAGATATAACAGACAAGAATGAGTTTCAAGTAATATGTTTTTAAAAACTTCAGTGACAAAAGTAGGGCTGAGTCAATGGTGAGTACCGTGAATATGGACCTGACACAAGAACTGTAAAGATTTTGAGATAAGACTGTAAAATGAAAAAGAAAACATTTGTTCCTTCCTTTTCAGGGCTGTTGAGGAGCACATGCCACCTGAAAGGAAAAAAATGGCTGCTGGTTTCTTAAATTAACTTTTCCTCTTACAGTGGACAAGCGTAAGTTTGTTGGTGCCTTGCATCACAGACAATGAATATATCTGTTCAGCCTGGTTAATCCCAAGCCCTTCACCGACCGTCTCTGTCTATATCAATATCATCTAGAATTAAAAATGCTATATAAACAAAATATATGATTAATATTGCACGTTTTATCATCTAAGAGAAAAAAATAAAAAGGAAATACTGCAGAAATCTTGCAGTTGATCCTTAAAGATTTGAATGTAGATTTTTCTCAAATAACAAATATATGAAACAGTCACACCAACAGTTAGAAATATTTACTGGTGGTTATAAAGAGTATGATTTGTTATTCAGCATTAATGTTTCCATTAGCAGAAGAAGAAAGATGATGGGTCTTGTTCCTTATTAGCATAGTTGATCCCTGCTGTGATATCAGTTGAGTAGGTTGAAATAATGTTCCTTTAGATGAATCCAGTCTTATTTGCCATTCAAGATGCTATCAGGGGAAGGTATCACTAAACTTGTCTGATGACTTTGGCTGTGATAAAAATATAAGAGCAGCTCAAGAGACTACAGATATGTCTTTAGATATTTGGAGAGGTCATCTGGAAGACACCTTGACTATACGTGTACATATGTATCTCTCTCCTATATATGTGTGCATTTGTGTGTATTGGCTACAGTTTTGTATCATTCTTTCTTTCTACAGCAGTTTTGATAGCAACTCTAGCTGATTCAAACAGTGTGCATTTAAGAGAGACATGGTACTACTGGAGCAAGTCCAGTGAAGGGCTACGAAGATGATTAGGGGACTGGAGCATCTCTCTTATGAGGAAAGGCTGAGAGAGCTGGGCCTGTTTAGCCTGGAGAAGAGAAGGCTGAGAGGAGATCTTATCAATGTATACAAATATCTGAAGGGTGGGCGTCAAGAGGATGGAGCCAGACTCTTTTCAGTGGTGCCCAGCGACAGGACGCGAGGCAATGGGCACAAACTGAAACACAAACAGTTCCATCTGAACATGAGGAAATACTTTTTCACTGTGAGGGTGACAGAGCACTGCAACAGGTTGCCCAGAGAAGTTGTGGAGTCTCCTTCTCTGGAGATATTCAAAACACGCCTGGATGCAATCCTGTGCAATGTGCTCTAGGTGACCCTGCTTGAGCAGGGGTGTTGGACTGGATGATCTCCAGAGGTCCCTTCCAACCTCAACCATTCTGTGATTCTGTGAATATATTGATAATGGAGATCTCTATCATAAAAAACAGACTTCCCATTAAGTTATTTTAAATTCTTCTTTTAAAGACTAGAGAAATTTCCTCCAACTGATAGGGGAAAAAATAAGAGGATAGGATGCGGACTCTACTATTATTAGCATTTTTTAGGCTTAGGTTGTTAACAACAGTTTGGAAGCCAGCCTTTATTAGGAAGTCTAGTTATTTACAAACTCTTGTGTTCAAACTCTTGTTTTCCAAAAAGGATAAAAATCATTGAGCACAAGAGTATTTACTTGTTACCAGCTGTTTTAATTAAGTCAGCCCCAAAAGACCACTGTGCTGTGCTTCTGTTGCTGTATGTAGTGCTTCCTTGTACCTGAAGCAACTTTGAGTCTTCTATTCCTTTTCACATAATTTCACAAAATTTCCAGAGAACAATAGCAAGAAATTTCATCCAATGTGGTGCTTTGCAGTGCAATGACATTTCTGCAGTTGACAAAGAGGCATTGCGATTACTTTGCTGCATAAAAAAATCTATTCATTTCTCACAGCTATGTTAAATTAAGTGTGGTGCTTATTCCCTTCTCCTCTCCTTTGGTCAAAGGGACTAAGCAAACCACTCACAATGTAGTAGCTTCCCCTGTATTACAAGCAAGATTCAGTATGTTGCACCTTTCTCTAAGATTTAGAATATAAAGCTTTTTTTTTTCCTGACAGAGAATATTGCCAATTCAAGACTGAACCTTTCATGTAATAATTTCATACGTTCCTCTTTATTCTCAGAGAAAAACCCGCATAATATGTGCACTAAAGCTGGCATGTAGCACTGGAGTGTGAGTGCATTTATTTTTGATTTTTCTTCTTTTCAGCCTGCCTCACATCTTTATGAGACTTCACATAAAATGGCTCCACTTTGCATTTCACTTTTAATTGTCAACATTTGTCAGACTATTTAAAGAAATAAGGCTAATGTGTAAAGTAAGGAATGATTATAGCATATTAAGGCTGAAGATTTTGGTGTCTTAACAAAGTTAGTAATGTTACAAAGTCAGTTAGTACTAAAATGCTTATAACACAGGAGAATGCAGATTTCTTGTTCCTTGAGATCTGAAGACTCTTTAGACTTATTTTGTTCTTCTATTTTTTCCTAATCATCTGGAAATTAAGAATAGTCTCATTCTCAAGCACAGTTATAGTGACCTTCTTATATAGAGACAGAGCGAGAGAAAGCTATCAAATATAATTTTTTTCTAAAAAAACAAATAAACCGAGTTTGTATGGAGAACCACAAGAAGCTGAAGAAGCCACAACATATTTTTGTCTCTTTCTGGGCTGTACTATCACAAGTTCAAGTCACATGTTCAAGTTTTTTTCAGAGTATCAATCTGACACAATTCTTCACGTTTGAACAAGGCATGGTCTTCTGCCCCATGTTCTGCTGTTTCCAACAGGTTTAGAAATATACACATTTGCACTTTTTTCAGGGATACGACATAATATAATCAGTGAGTCATAACAATTTCTGTTCTACATATAACACAAAGACAAGGCAAATAATGAAATGGCCAGCATACAAAGAAACACAAAGTGCTGGATATTCATTTCATTTTATTCCTAGCGTGGATACCTCTAGAAGCTCCTTCATCCACTCTCACTCTGTATCTCTCAGATAATGGGTGACAATAATCTGGACCACAACTTTCTCACAAATAGCATGCATGTTTTGCTGTTCAGTGAATTTTATATACAATTCCCTGATTTCTAGCCAATTCCTGAATTCAGTTCAGAAACTCTAATACATTTTTCACCATACTCAGAGATCACAACTAGAAATATGAACAACTGATGGGACCTTGTTTATTGATTCTATGTCAGTTAGGGAAATATATTGAGTAAACAGTTGCATCAGGGGTCTACATCTCTTAGCAATCTATAGCACTATACCAATACAGTTGGACAATACAGAAGAATAATTAGCATTTAACTTTTGAATGCCTAAATAATAGGGCAAAAAGTGCACCTTTTGAACAAATGCTTATCACAGCAGGAAACACCAAAAATGCAGCCTCTCATTTCTGTGAATTTGGTATTTTTAAATCTCTACAGAGTACTCAAAGACCAGAAGCATCAAAGCTAATGACTAAAGACTTATTAAACAGCCTCCAGTAAAGCAGTATTTTCAGTACTATAGTCGTGCTAAATTCAATGCAAGAACTAAAACTTGGTTAAATGTAAAAGCAGTTCAGGAGAACTACTTCTCTGCTGTCTTAGATTGAGGACATTCTAATTTATGTATTATTTGTTTTCTTTAAGTTTTCTTTATTTTATTTTTATTTCATGAACTTGTTCTTATTACACAGGATTGTTTTCATTTACTTTGGGTCCTAACTGTTTTGGTCTTATCTAACATGTTCCTTACATAAATACAAAAGCAGTGAATTTATAAAATAAGACATCTGGAAATTACATCATTTGTTACTTCAAATTTTTAAAGGGAATATCAGATAATAGCAGAAAAAGGTGAGACAGAGAGCTTTTCAAATAATTCTGAATAAAAATATCATTTGTAGTCTTAATCCTCTTTAGGATGCTTATTTTCTTAATTCCTTTGCCTTCACTTGCTTATTGCTTTGGCTCTTCTTCACCTTCCTTTTTCCCCTCAATTTATTTTCTTCTTTTGCCATCTGTTTGTTGTTGTTAGTTCTTTAAAAAGTATTTTATCACCCAAGAAACTCAAGCATTATAATGCTTTCTCCAGCTATAATAAAAGTTTCAACATTTTATCCAATTGCTTTCTACTTACAAAACACCAATTAAGAAAGAAGGCTGTTCTGTTTGTCTCTTTTTTTTAGAGTATCCATACTATGACCCTCAGCAAAATAATAATGATTATGAGCATATGTGAAACACTTTAATATCTGACTTATTTCAAAGTCTTCCCTATTGCAGCTATTATTAAGTCCTGCTGGATGATCAGGTAATAAATCATTTGACCATGTAAGATTCATAGTCCTGTAATTGATCTTTTCATCTGTTTTCAGATCAAACTGTGTAATACTTTTTAACTAAAGGTGGAAGAGACTAACTAAATGTCCTTGAGGGAGTATAGACAGAGAAAGCTGTATTCAGATAATTCAACTTACAGTCTTTTCCCACCTTTCCCCTTTTTCTTTTCATTGCCTACAAGGATAAAAGAAAAAACACACCCTTTTGTAATGAAACTTTTAAAGAATTATTGTGGGTTAGACTGTCTTCTATTTCCATTCACTTGACATCTGAAGAAGAAAATACTAATATTTTATGTTTGTATTTAGAAATATGACAATAAAGTCACAGAACAGGAGCACCTCAGAGAGCAGTGATACCTGAATCCTTTTTTTTTGGGCTATTTCATTGATTTGCCTATGTGAGTATTTCTAGCAAGCCATTGCCCTCTGGATTCCAGGGTCTAGCACAATTAATTAGGGTTCGTAATGCTTTCTAACCTCTATGTGTATTTAGATATTTGTATAGAAGAGTGTAATATGAATGCTAAATTTTGCAACAAATCTTTGATTTGGTGCAATATTGTGGAAGATGAATCTTTTATTCCATCTGAAGCAATTAATGTGTTTGTAGCCTAAGGGTTAGGAGAATAATTTATCACAGTGCTATCAGTGGAGCTCGCACATTGTGCAAGGTACTTCATTTCTTGCCCCATCCATGTTGTGAATGTACTGCAGAAACTATAAAACCATAAAAGAGATTGAAAGGGGGCCCACCACATGTGTGTACATAAATGCATGCAGCCTAGGAAGCAAACAGGAGGAACTAGAACTCCATGTGTGACTGCAGAACGGAGACACTGTTGGAATGACTGAGATGCAGTGGGACAGCTCACATGGCCAGGTACAAGACCTCCAGAAAAGATGGGCAGAGAAGAGGAGGGGGGATGTGTCCTCTGTGTGAAGAAGAAGCTCAGATGGGAGTAGAGGGACCTCTTGTGTGGGATGGATGATGGGTTGGGTGAGAGCTTGTGGGTCAGGGTCAGACAAGACTCCAGTATGGGTAAAGTTGCTCAGGAAAGCTGGCAAGTCTTTAAGATAGCATCCTCCAAGTGCAAGAGCAGTTCCTTCCCATGTTCTGGAAGATGAGTAGATGCATCAGGAAACTGGCTTGGCTAAGCTGGACACTCATGATGGAGGGCATTTATATACATACATTTAAGATGGGCTTCCTTTCCAGCTTTCTTATCAGTTTGTTGTTGGGTTTGTTTATTTGTTTGTTTATTATAGATTTGCCATGGATAACCTGGATTTATTAGGGTGTATTTTTCTGTGTTTTTCAGCATAGACGTTAGCATTGCTGAAACCAATACAGATCCTCATCCCACTCCTCAATGAGAATAAGGGACACACTCAGAGCTTAGTCTCTTAAAGCAGGAAACAGACCATTTTTATAGGTTCATAACTTTAGAAAACAGTAATGAGAGGGATAGGAATAAATTAAGAATTCTTATCTATATGGTTAAACACAGTATCTTCATTAATCAGATTTGTCCATTCATAAACCCTGTTTTATCTTGTGAGACACATCTGTTGTAAGGAAAACACTTATTTATTGACAGCCTGATTAAGTTCTATAGTCACATCATTTTGTGTTACACTGCACATGCACTAATGTGTCTTGTTATTAATTGCTTAACCTTTCTACACCAGGAGTCCAAGTGATTTACAGTATCAAAAATCAATTGGAGAGCTAAACTGTTTTTTGGAGATCAAACACAGACCATCAAAAGAAAGAAAGTGAGAGCAAGTTTACACTTAAAACAAAGTAGTTTAGGCATCTAATCCAGAAGAAAGTCATTTGTCATGTTGAAAGTACGTCAAAGCTTCCCTGTTCATATACAGTATTTCTGTTATGTAGCTGCACCAGAGCTTTCAATTAGTACTACAGCAATTAACTCTATCTGACCTTACTATAATTTGAAGAATTTTTATTTAAAATGCATATTGATTACAAATCAGTGAAACAGACTATGGAAGACATAGGTTGGATGGATATTTTGTTATTTCAGTAGCAAGAGGAAGACTAGGGAAAATGTGGGCCCTTTGCTGAATGGGGTGGGTGCCCTGGTGACGAAGGATGCAGAGAAGGCAGAGTTACTGAATGCCTTCTTTGCTTCAGTCTTTACTGCTCAGGCCAGCCCTCAGGAACCCCAGACCTTGGAGGCAAGAGAGAAAGTCTGGAGAAAGGAAGGCTTTCCCTTGCTCGAGGAGGATTGGGTTAGAGATCATTTAAGCAAACTTGACACCCACAAATCCATGGGCCCCGATGGGATGCACCCACGAGTGCTTAGGGAGCTGGCGGATGTCATTGCTAAGCCACTCTCCATCATCTTTGAAAGGTCATGGAGAGCAGGAGAGGTGCCTGAAGACTGGAAGAAAGCCAATATCACCCCAGTCTTCAAAAAGGGCAAGAAGGAGGACCCAGGCAACTACAGGCCAGTCAGCCTCACCTGCATCCCTGGAAAGGTGATGGAGCAGCTCATCCTGGAGGCCATCTCCAAGCATGTGGAGGACAAGAAAGTGATCAGGAGTAGTCAGCATGGATTCACCAAGGGGAAATCATGCCTAACCAATCTGATAGCCTTCTATGATGGAATGACTGGCTGGGTAGGTGAGGGGAGAGCAGTGGATGTTGTCTACCTTGACTTCAGCAAGGCTTTTGACACTGTCTCCCATAACATCCTCATAGGGAAGCTCAGGAAGTGTGGTTTAGATGAGTGGACAGTGAGGTGGATTGAGAACTGGCTGAATGGCAGAGCTCAGAGGGTTGTGATCAGCGGTGCAGAGTCTAGCTGGAGGCCTGTAGCTAGCAGTGTCCCCCAGGGGTCAGTACTGGGTCCAATCTTGTTCAACTTCTTCATCAATGACCTGGATGAAGGGACAGAGTGCACCCTCAGCAAGTTTGCTGACAATACAAGACTGGGAGGAGTGGCGGATACGCCAGAGGGCTGTGCTGCCATTCAGAGAGACCTGGACAGGCTGGAGAGGTGGGTGGAGAGGAACCTCATGAAGTTCAACAAAGGCAAGTGCAGGGTCCTGCCCTTGGGGAGGAATAACCCTTGGCACCAGTACAGGTTGGGGGTTGACCTGCTGGAAAGCAGCTCTGTGGAGAAGGAGCTGGGAGTACTGGTGGACACCAAGTTGACCATGAGGCAGCAATGTGCCCTTGTGGCCAAGAAGGCCAATGGTATCCTGGGCTGCCTTAGGAAGAGTGTTGCCAGCAGGTGGAGGGAGGTGATTCTCCCCCTCTACTCAGCCCTGGTGAGGTCACATCTGGAGTACTGCATCCAGTTCTGGGCTCCCCAGGACAAGAGGGATGTGGCACTACTGGAGGGAGTCCAGCGAACGGCTACGACGATGATTAGGGGATTGGAGCATCTCTCTTATGAGGAAAGACTGAGAGAGCTTAGCCTGTTTAGCCTGGAGAAGAGAAGGCTGAGAGGAGATCTTATCAACGTGTACAAGTATCTGAAGGGAGGGTGTCAAGAGGATGGAGCCAGACTCTTTTCAGTGGTGCCCAGCGACAGGACGCGAGGCAACGGGCACAAACTGAAACACAGACAGTTCCATCTGAACATGAGGAAAAACTTCTTCACTGTGAGGGTGACAGAGCACTGCAACAGGTTGCCCAGGGAGGTTGTGGATTCTCCTTCTCTGGAGATATTCAAAACCTGCCTGGACGCAATCCTGTGCAACGTACTCTAGGTGACCCTGCTTGAGCAGGGGGATTGGACTAGATGATCTCCAGAGGTCTCTTCCAACCTCAGCGATTCTGTGATTCTGTGATTTGTGCCACTTGATTGATATGCATGGCACCATGAGTTTGCTTTCATTCCTGAAGGCACTGGTCAGAAACATCAGACCTTCTGGCTAATTCACTACATGTTATCATTATTTAGCAGCTTGGAGTATTTTATAATAAGCTGAATATGAACTTGACAGTAATTCTTGAGATGGTTTATTTTTGATATTTAGCAGCGTATCAAGAAACTAAAAAGGACAAATCAATAGTACAGAGTGACAGGGTCAACAATCTGCCATATGGTTATTACAAACTCCAAGTTACAGAATTATTCTAAAAATAGAAAAGTCTAAACTGTGGCAATGGGCTGCAACTGCTGCTTGTTGCTAAACCATATCAAACATGATATCTATGAATCTGAGTTTAAGGACAGGAATGCAAGTTTTATTCTTTGTCCTCTACGTACCAAACAAACAAAGAAGACCTGAACAACAGCAACCCAAACAGCACTGAAATGGAAGAAGTGTTTCTGGTTTCCCACTACCCCTTTAATATTTCTCAAATCAGGCCCCAGTTTTCTGAGGACAGATGTCAGCCCATCTTATTAGCAATCTTACCCCTGACTTCCACAGCAGCAGTTGCCTTGTCCTAACAGGACAAGTGAGAACCTACCTGACTTTCTTGCTCCCTTCTTTCTGCTTAGTTCCCAATGTAAGAATATTGTCCTGAACTGAAGATCTCACTGATGTTAAGTGAAATACCTTTATGTGGTACACTGGATACATACTTGCATTTTTCCACCTTTCCTTCGGGTTCTGAGGCCACATTTTGTATTCATTGCACACATACCCATTTGCAAACAATTCAGGGTTAACACTGGCACATTCTGATTCTGACAAAAAATGCTGTACCTGAGAAACAGCAGAGAAACAGCAAAATACCCCAAACTCATATTTGTTTATCCACTGGTTCTCAGTCATTCAACAATTTAATCTGTGTGTGTATAGGGTTTTTTTTTTTTTTTTGAAGATGAAAAATTTCATAGAAGTTTTAGTAAAACTAACATAATATGAACAATATAGGATCATAGAAATGAAATATGATGTAATGAAGTACACATGCTGCTACTCGCTAAGCTTTTGTTGCTGCATCCATCGATTCTTCTTAAAATCCCCTGATAGAAAATTCATTTGTTTAAACTGTAACTTTCTAAAGCATTTTCAGAAGCAGACCCTCAGCTAGTGTAAATCAAGGTAGCTATGCTGACTTCAGTTGAGGTTCTAGATAAACATTTGTGAAGGTGACTTTTCTAGCTAAGTGTCTATGAATATTTTAAAATATAAAGTATAGCGTGATTCTAAATAAGTAAGACCTATATGCAAGACAAATGTATTTTCAATAGAAAGCTGGGATTCTCCAGAATACAAAGAAATAGAAACATAAAGGAAATTGGGAAGCCAAATTAAATTCTTACAGAAATGTATTTTAATAATACTATGCTTATTCTCAATTGATGCTATTAGTTATCAAATGCTGTCATGGTATATCTGCTTTTATTTGGAAGTTCAAGTTTAAGTAGGGTTTTGCCACAAGCTTGTTTTTGCTAATATAATATTACACACCACTTCATCTGAGATTATTTCATTTTCAAAACAGTTAAAACAGTTCCTGACTGAAATTTTTGTTTTTATTTCCTTGAATTCTAAATCTATAGATATGTACTGTATCATAATTCAGGTGGCTTGCTACATTCAAAGTATTTTGAATGTTTCAGAGCTTAGACTTTAAGAAGATATTCCACACTCAGCATTTTCTTTTGTTTGAAATTCAACTGTTTTAACACTGTTAGCTTGCTCAGGAAAGCCAAAGGTTGTTCCTTTTTATTTCCTTATATTTAATCTTCAGATGTTGTAATATAGTGCTTATCATCAGGTAGGTTCAGACGTAAGCCTATCAAATGTTTCAAGTCTAGTATTAAACAAAAGCACGTAATACCCATTGCACAGTATTCTGATATTTTTGAAAGGATTTGGTAAATTTTATAAATTTTGTGGACCACATCTATGCATTTCCCAGAAGAAAAAAAATTGTATCCTTTTTTAAATATAGTTATCAGAATGTTTTGAAGAATCTGGAGGACCCAAGAATAAGATACTGAGAGTGGTTTCCAGAAATAAGTATGGGGAGGATGGTCCTTCTGCGTTTTGGAACAATCATTATTTTAAAATTCATCACTGTTTTTATTCTAATGTGAAGATTCAGCATCCATTATAAAAAAAGAAGAAATGAAAAAGAATAGCATTTCCATTCCAGCAGAAATTTTATTATAGTAATTATGAATAGTAACTATTATTGAATTGGTATTAGAGTGACTACACACTATTTCCTTTAGGCCTTTCTTAGAGTTCAGTTGCAATTTAAGATTGATTAGTGTCTACAACATCTTAAATCTGATTCCAGAACTGTGCATTGTTTCTGCCTTAATTTCATGATCAATATGTTTCCAACTATTCAGCTTTATTTTGTTTTATGCTAAGCACTTAACTTCACTGAAGACCTGAGTTATGTTTAACTTCTTCAATGAATTTCTTAAGCAGGATTCTAATGCCTTCTGAATGTGAAAACATGTTTATTACAGGCGTGTCAATCACAGCAAGTGACCCTAAACCAACCCGTAGGATTAACTTCTACTGAATATGACTCATGTGCTTTCATTCTTATATGAACAGATGTCAGTCATACAGCAATAACTGAGACAAACCAATCCTGCCTGTGCTATCCCACAGTGACTTAAATATGCTGTTTCTTATCCATCCATCTAAACTCTTCTGATGAGTCAGGAACCACACATGTGCTTATATCTCTCAGTATGTACATACAGAACCAGTTTCAGCTGGGATCAATAATTCTTGGAAATAGATCTGTGGATACATTCTGTCTATATTATATGAATATACTCCTATCTCAACATATTTTTACATTATGTCTAAATTGCAGTTTTTCAGGGAAAATACATGTATTTCACTTCAGATGAGAGAAGTGCTATCTTGAATTAAGAATGTAATGTTATGTCCACTAACTTTGTTTGAAAGACATATATAAATGTATTGATTCATGTTAGTTCCTGCT
This sequence comes from Apteryx mantelli, assembly GCF_036417845.1. Lineage (NCBI taxonomy): Eukaryota > Metazoa > Chordata > Aves > Apterygiformes > Apterygidae > Apteryx > Apteryx mantelli. Next base: position 91,565,203 of record NC_089980.1, read on the forward strand.
GAAATAACTAGTTATAGATGGAGTTCTTGTCTTGGATACTATCCATATCTCTGTACTACTGTGATGCACACTGCATCTGAAAATCACTTGAAAATTCATCAGGTGAGAATATGGTTGCTTGCTTGTCAAGGAGGGCAACGACAGATGACACATTCACCATTACTTGCACTCATTTGCTGTATCATTCCAACATTAAGTCAAAGTGTTAACCTTAACACTGAAATTCACTAAAAGTTTTGGATGTCTCCTGTAATTTCAGAGCAGCTGCAATCAGCTGAAAGTCACAAAAATTATCAACATCTTTCACCTATTTCCCCCATTTCTGCTGCTCATTCCAAGTCATGATTCAATTACAATTAAAATCATTACTTGTGCATGATTGGAATTTTTACAAAGAAATATCACTTTAAGGCTTTCAGCGTTCTGTGTGCTTTGTCACAAGAAAAATGTATTATTCAAATGTCACTATGTTTAACAAAGATGTGGTGTTGGCATAGGACTCATGCACAAGTTAGAACACGGAGTATTTATGGTGAATAAATTTGCTCGTCTAATAGTTAGTCATTCTTCACGTTTTTAACAGCATACACATAAGATCAATAGAAAATAGAAGTAATCTGAACACTCTACTAACATGTCTGAAGCAAAGAAGTAGGGATGACGGGAAGATACAAGACTGGAACAAGAAGGTAAATAGAGATAAAGGAAATAAGAGAAGCTTGGATGGCTAAATAAAATCATATTATGGGAGTCAATCCTTTCAGCAGTCACCAGAATAACCAGCCAACAGCCTTGTATAAGATGACATCCAAAGTTTTATCAGAAACATAAAGAAACTATGAATCTGAGAGTGCCATTTAGATCACTTATATTTATTCAGCTAAGTGTAAGATCTTGGAAGAATCAATGTTCTCTGCTATTTTATCATTTGCTTGCAGACCAAATTCCTCACAGATAACTTTGACCTTTTATGGAAAATCTGAAAATATTTTGTTTCTTGAGTTTGTGTTTTAATACCAAAATAGCAGCAAGTTCTTGCAAACAGTATCATATACAACAAAATATATGTATATATATTTAATTTCAGCATTTTGGGGGGAAAAAAACAAGCAATGTATTAAACAAAATATGCAATTTTTAAAAAAAACTGTTGCATGTGATACTGACATATTCACCCCAACATAAATACCAAAATTTCATTTAATTTACTTTTGTTTATCTTACTTGCCAAAATTTATTTCATTTGCTAAAACTAGTGAATCAGGATATGTCAAAAGAGATCATTAATTTATACTATATTTAACTATGTAATATACATTAAATCATTTAGACATCTGTCATTAACAGTATATATTGTAAAATGGCTTAGAAAGAAATACAGCTATAACACAAGAGGTGTGCTAAAATCATGATTTATACTGAAGTGCCAAAAGGGACAGAAAAGTGTGGAAATAAAAGAAACAACCCCAGCTGCTGTATCTTTGCTTTTATCTGCCATCTTTTGAAAGTCTAGAGTCTAGATCCTGAGGCTTTTTTTTTGGGGGGGGGGGGGGAAGATTTAAATATAGACTATCTGTGCATTTAATAGTTTTAATGCTGTTTTTCCTTTCTACAATCAGAATATATTAACATGTTTCACCTTCTTCTTCTAAAATGGTAGATTTTGTTATCTTTGAGGCTTCAAAGTGGATTAAAACTTCTAGTAATAAGGCTTTGATTCAGCCTTACAAAGGTCTTTGTACCATTCAAAGTCTCTAATAGCAGGACAATCTGGATAATATTATGTTCCATACTCTTTGATCAGCTGCCAACGCAAAGTTCAAGGAACAAAGTTCAAGGCAAACTTTAAGAAACATTATGTGTCACCCATTGAAGTGTCATTATGTTAGGTAAAATAAAAACTTTTTAGTCCCTCCAGGCTCATCTGGACAGTGACCAGAGAAAATCTTTCTGTAAGAGGTTACCTGGTCAGTTCCTATGTACCTACATCAGAGATGCTTCTGTTATGATTTTATCTTGTTAGAATGCGCTATGTATAACTTTCTGTTCAAAGGACCCCCACTTTCTTTCCTTTCAGACACCCTTTCATGTCCATTCTTCATTTCTTTTCTTCCAGGTAAGCAAAATCTGTCATAGGGTTCTGTCATTTAACATTACCATGAGGTTCTGGGAGCGGACCTCAGAATCTTCAAGTAGCTATGGTCTGTTGCTTCTTCAGAAGTCACCTTTGCAACTTTGCAAACTCAGGCAGATTCAGAGCTACCGTTCTCTAAAACGGTAGTGCTGATCATTTGAATTCATGGTCGGTTCGGCTGTGTTGGACTATGATAGTGAACTTCTGGTAAATCCACTACAACCTTCATCTCTGGAAACGTACATCTTTATTTTATTAAATCCAATAGTGTGCTTACCTCAGAATTTCCTTAAAAATAAAGAAACAAAAACACTAAAGTTCTACCTTCCCATTTCTCATACATTCAGATTCTGTCAGAAAGTGGTTCCCTATCAGATTAAAATTTAATCTGAAAAATATTCAGGTGTAAATTTCAAAACATTTCAATAACTGGTGAACTCTGTCATATCTTCTTTGACTTTGAAGAGGTAGAAGAGAAACTGAAATTCAGGCAAGCACTACTCTTTGATATCTGTTGCTAACTGGTTCAGGAGTCCAACTGCTGACAAGTATTTGTTCCATACATAGCAAACGTAAGCACTCACTCTGCATTGAGAATTTTGATGTGTCTGGGTAAAAAGAAAAAAAATAAAATAAATAAAAAGAAGAAGAAATCTTATGGCCTCAGCACCAAAGATTTTAAGATATTTTGCTGACTTACACTAGCTCTTCATCTGAACCAGAATAAAATTAATAATTTTTTGATCTTATGATCTACTAGCTAAATTCACACTAAGTATAATATGCTTACTCACACTATAAGTAAAATGAGTGACATCACCATTATTAGGTTCAATACACTCAGTTGCATTTCTATATCAAAATCTTTATCTCATCAGTCAGTTTGCGTAAAAGCAAACTACAAAACGCTTTCTCAATGACTGAAGTCAATCAGAGGCTTCTTGTTGCTGTGCATTAGGCTAAAGACAAAGCACACAGATGTAAGGAAATATTTCAAGAATGTAGCCATCAAGTGTTGCAAAACAGCAGTTAAAATAGATTCTGGGAAAAATCCTATATAAAATTCTCAAGTTGAGAACTATTTTTAAGATAATCAAGACAGGAAAACCCATAACTAAACCCTTGATAAGCCCATTTAAGTTGCAGCTGATCACTCTCCTTTAAATATCATAATAAAAGGAGGCTTTTTATAATTATTAAAATTTAAAAAAAAAAGATGTCTTTTAGTTATCTTTCCCTAAAATTTCTCATGCAGATTGGCTCAGTAGATTCGGGAGGTATAAGGAATTCTTTTGCTTACTTAGCTTAAGCTTGTGCTTATACAGTTTATGAATCTATGGTAAAAGCATTTGTTTATAGCACTGAGGTTTTGGGCTTGAAGCATCTTAGAATAAGGATTCTTTTATTGTTTGTTTGTTTTATTTCCTAACATAGAGCACACAGTAGGTGATAAGTAACTACTAGTAGACACTGAAAAGTATTTTCTTAGAAAAGCACTTTAAAGAAATGCATATAAGAAATCAAAACCAATCAGTGTTTTTTCATTAATCCACTTTTCAAGTGTGTGTCTAGTGTGCCCAGCATAGAAGATGGAGATAAATTACTTAAGGGCTTTTGATTAAGGAGTTTTGATAAGGATATTAGAAAGCTGTAAATCCCCTAAGCCCATCTTATTTGCTTGTGTCACTGAGGAACTCTGGTGCATGTGGTTTTGTAAATATGTGTCCCTGAATTACACCAGGGATCCTTACTACTTAGGTTCCAGATATTTAATCTTTCTGAGTTTCTATTTCAGCCCTTGAGCTCTTCCAAATCTAATGCTAAAATTTGCACTATCTTATTCTTTTTGTTTTACTTTTTCAATATGAAATCCTATATTCTTTGGTTAGTTTTCCTGACTGAGAAAAAGATACAAACAACTCTATTTTCAGTCTTTACAGAAGTCAAAGCAGTTCTCTGTATCTGTAAGGGCAATTGTAAATCCTTTTAAAATAAACAGTCTACTTTCTTACAAGAATAACTTTGTCTTATTAAACCATTTGACTTCCAAAGACACACAGGCAGTGACATTGCTTGAGTATAGAATTATCTTAGAGTTGCCATACAGGCAAAGTTCAAGGACATGATTAATGTTGCCTGTATGAGATGGGGCCAGTATATTTTTAAAAGTGTAGCATTAATGTTTTGTATTTTGGGGGACATAATTCTAAACATTAAAAAAAATACTCAAGGAATACTTTTGTCCTTTGCTTCTCCTCCTTTTCATTGTTCACTTCACTGTGGCCTATTGATTGGGGGAAGTTAGAGGTTAAAAACAGTTTGTGACTTCACTTCAGACTGCCTGTAACCTCATGCAGGCAACATTAATCAGATTATACAAGGTTGACAGAATATGGACGTCTTTATTGCAATAAGTAATAAATGCTATCTTAAAAATTAGATTCTGAACAGTCTCAATATCTTTTACAGGGTACACACCTACCTCAAAAGGGATGGATTTGGATCACAGGAAAAGATCTTAACTATTCTTTATAAATAGAGAATTTTCAGGTAGATTATGTTTTGCCCCTATAATGGGAGTTCATTTTTGAATGTACACCCTCTTAACATTTTTTCTTTTGTCACAGCATTTTAATCATTGCTTAAGATCATCATTCTCACAAAATTGCTTTGTTAAACGAAAGAAGAGGGATAGGCATTTGTAAAACTCTTGATTAGAAGACTGCAGTAAATAAAGGATCAAACATGCTTACTAAAAGTGACAATTAAGTGCATGAAAAGGATAGAGAACATCACTGCTGTGTTTATTTTCACAAATTTAATCAACGATATTGCATTCTTAAAATCTTGGGAAAAAACATCAATGCCTTAATTGATTACAGAGAGCATAGTTACAGATCCCAAAGACAATAAAAATATGTTTAAACACACACTTTTCAAATATATATTTTTGGAGCTTATGTAAACATACCCCACTATTTGACATGGCCTTATTTTTTAGGTAATGTTGAGTGTGCTTGTTAATTTGTTCATGCTGATATTGTTTTAGAAAGCTAAGAATATCTCATGATCTTAAGATTTCTTTACTGAAGGTTCAACAGCTTACTGTTAGCAACTGATGAAGGATTGATCCTAATATATGGCTCTGTCCCCAAGCTCCATGTAGACCCTCACTGATACAAACCAAAGACCTCACTGAGTTGGAGGTATGATAAAAACAAACATTAAAAGTCTTTAGCTATAACCACATTTGAAAATAGGTGACTTTACAGATTAACCCAAAGTCAACCTTGTGCTGGGCCTCTAGATTTGTTTAGGCATGACAGAAACTTACATCATTTGATTTAGAATGAAGAGCCATGATTTTATCTCATTTTAATTTTAATTTTTCAGCCTGCATTATGTGCCTCTATCCCTATTATTACAAGCACTGTGTGATTGACTCAGATACAGTCAATATATGGGTTTAGGGACAAATATATATGCATCATGGAAGGAAAAAGAAGGTAAAATTTAAGTACATAAGATCAAAAAAGGATCTGCTATGAGGACCACACGAGAAAGCATAATCTCTTGTATACTTAACCTCACCTACTGAACTGGTGGTAGAGTATGAGGAGGTCTCTGCACAACTTGTTAGTTCAGGGATTTTTGCTATTTCTTTATCTAATAGGTAGACTAGATACAGGAAATGACAGAAAAAAATGTCTATTTATTCAGGACCAGAATTTAGATCATAGGAACTTAAATACTGTTTATAAAAGTAGAGAAATCCTGTGTTCTTTTCTTATAGAAAACTCTCTCAGACTCACATTCACAGAAAGTCTTGGAATGAAAAACTGAAAATTATTTGTTTTATGGAATTTATTTATGGGAAGAATCCAGGCCTTCTTAACAGAATTTTATTCTCTCTATCTAGTCACTGGATTTATTTTTAGACACCTAAGGTTTTCTGTGATGAGATGACATCAACAGAAAGCATTAAAACTATACTGCTCAACCATGGAGTTACTGATTTTCAGCTAACATTTAAATGTATGATTTCCTGGTGTGTACACAGAATAACTTGTAACAATTCCTTGTTGCTAGTTAAAGAAGTAGAATTATAATCCTTCCCTCCATGCCATACTTCCCAAATGTTTCTTTTTCTGAAGTTAATAGTAATATAGTAATTTAGTGTTAATTTGGGGATAGATAATGCAATGTGGGCTGGTTGTCTGATGAATAAATTTCAGGTCTCATCCCCCAAATCACACTCTTTATGGAGAAGCTAATGGTAAACTTTCTCACCATTACCTCCTGTTTTGTTTTTTTTCTGTAGCTTTGCTTTCCCTATCTCCAAGATGTGCATGGGTTCAAAGGTTCAAACTGACAGATCTTAAGCTAGAGGGAATTCTTCCATCATCTCTTCTGACCTTCCCTATACAACAGGCCTTGGCATTTCAAATCATTGGTCTTGGTGTAGAAGTTATTGATTGAGAAATTGAATGATCTGTGTTATACAGACCATCATAATATTCTTTTTTGTCTTAGAAGATAAAAAAAAACTTGTCAAAAATATTGCTACTGTTAATAACACAAGATCTTTACTGTTAATAATAAGATTTTTAGGATTTTAGTATTGTTATTATTGTCATTATGGTTATCATTATCATTATGTTTATTAAATGTTATTATTATGGCCCATAACTCTAGGATCAATAGAAAAAAATGACAAAAAGACAACCTCTGGCATAAGGTGCTAACAGCTAGGAATTTTCTTGCCTTTCTTTTAATCTGCTGATAATTTCATGGTGCCTGAAAGTAACAAGGCACATGGAATTCATAACAATTGTAGAACAACAGGTAGGAATGCCTTTCAGAATATCACCACAAATAAAATCCACTTTTTTTTTATTAGCGTGTGCCGTGCGCTAGGACTAGAAAACTACCAGCTGTTCAATGGTGTTGCTCCGGGACTAAGGAAAGGTTAATAAACTATTTGTTATTTTAACACTAATGAGGGCCACGTTGTAAGTCACATCAACTCCAGATGAAGTTGCACTCAGTAATTTGCCTTATCCGTCCCTTAATTTCATCAGGATCATATTTTTTGTCTCTACCACTTCTTTAGCTGCTGCTCTCACTCTCTTTATTTATTTATTTATTTGTTGGTGAAGTATATATTAAAAAATGCTTCTTGAAACTTGATTCAAGGAATATCAGCTAGAAAAGGTCAAAAACACATGCATTTTATTTCAAAAATATGTCACAGATATATTGCTTAATATTTAGAGAACAATTGTTTTGTTCTTTTGCTTCTGACATACTTCAATACTGCTAGAAAAATGTATCTCAAGCTCCAGGAAAGAATACTTTATTGGTACTATTCCTTCTATTCAGAAAGAAAATTATATTTAGCTCTGGGGACAAATCCATTTTTATTGGTGTATTAAAAGAAAGATAAGCAAGGTATATGATACACTAAGCTCTGTGCCTGAGCCTACCCACCTTACAATTCTCAACGTAACCCTTTAAGATATCAGTATACTATTATATTAGAAATATATGTAAATATTTGCTGGTGGAAATAATTCATCCCACTGGGGAATCTGAATTTTCTGTATATTCAGCTCCACCCTTAAAAAAGATTTTTTTCTATCTCCACTGTCAAGAATGTCATCCATCTCTAAAAATACTCTTTTACCACAGGTTTATCATTCTCATCATAAAATATGGCAGTTTCTTCTCAAACACGGATAATGACCAGCAGCCATCTATACTAGTAATAAGAAGTGAATACAGTTTTACTGAAGGACTTTTGGGAGAGACCAAGAATAGATCTTAACACCTAATCCTTCTTCAGCCGTAAGTTACCACTGCTTCACAGTATTTGCAGAGACATGAGATGCAGAAAGAATCTCTAGCTGTGCCTAATCTATTCTATTTATTTCACCTATTCTGTGTATAAACATAGATCAGAATATAAAGTTATCATTTTATCAGCTTTATAAACACTGCAGACTAAATTATGACTTGGACTACACGTGAAGACATTTGATCCGTATTATCTTTTTGAGCTGTTGTAATTAAAGCTCACTTTAGGGAATACTTAATGCAACACCACATAGACATTGGAAAGTGCTACAAACTTCAGTGAGCACTACATCAGGTATAACGTAAGGAGAGACTATAGGTATTAATCCTATCCCATTTCCTTGAGCTGATAGGGAATGATTTCAGTCTCTTCTTCAGTCTTTCCACTTGTTGACAAGTGGTAAAGACATTGGCCAGCAGCAATTTAGGTGTGCCAGCTTTTCACAAACCTCACTAAAGAAATGAAAAGGCAGGTAGGAATTTTTACTTAGGGTTATGTTTCAGAGTTACAATACCACCAAAAGACCACTCTTCACTTGCTGATTTTTGAGTATTCCCATTGGTCAAGACTGTGACTAAGACAGAATCTAAATCAATGTTTGGTAATTAAAGTTAAGTACATTTAAAGTTTAGTTAAAGTAAAGCTGAACTTTAAAAATAGTTGAAAATTCATTCAAAATTTTTCAGGGATCTAGGAATCTATCACCTGTGAGAATGATTCCAGATGCTTGGAGCACTTATGAAGAAGTGGATGTTACTTACAATAATCATGTGGGAGTGGTAGACATAGAGAATCAAATAATGAACCAAATGTCTGCTATTACAGACTTTTGGCCTGCTCTCTGGTAAACTAGAGAAACATCTTTACAAGTTTACCTCCCCCACCCCTTTTTTAAATATGGTTTCCAAATTTCCTAGGATTCACCTGCTTTATGTATTTCTACACATTCATTATCAAAAACAGTAAATAGCTTCTAAAAAGTATCTAGCTACAAAATATTGCAGGAATGACAAGAAGTGCATTTATTTAAAGAAGACAAGAAAATTAGTTAGATTCAAAGTAATCCAAAAATGTTATACAAGTATCCTCTACACATACATGAGTTATCTTTTAAAGATGCCCAAACAATATTTTTTATGAAGAAAAGCCAAATGAAAACATTGATCTAAATCCCATTTTGGTATTTCTTTGCATTTTCAAGATGTTCAAGGAGATTCCTAATCAGGATCATCTCAAAGGTTACCATCCAGCTGGGGTCCTCAATGCTTTCAGCAAGCCCCTGTCTGAATGTCAATGCAGAAAGGCATCCTTGCTTCTGGCTGAGAAACAACATGTCGCAGAGCTGAAACTACCTCCTTATGGTTCCTCCAAGTCTCCCACCACTGCCCTGGGGTGAGCATCTTCAGAGCTGTTTTGTCCACAGCTGTCAGCAGGGAAAACATCTTCTAGTGCCTCTGCAGAGACTCAGAGTTTCGCCCCAGCCAAATGTCAGACAGGTGTGAGCTGGATCACCTATCCTGGGATGTCTGGGAGGCAACTAAACACATATACTGTCTTTTATCTCCATGTTTTTCCCTCAGTGGCAAATAAGGCAAAATATCAGGGGTGTGAAATGTTTATTTGCTAGCCCTTGAGTGCTACACTCTTTGATTTGACAGAACAGAAAGCAAAAATCTGCATAGCATATACAAAACTATTTTATCATTGCACTGCTGGACATTTTCTTTGACCTTTTTGTTTCCTATAAAACAACACTGGAAGAAATCACTCCTGTCTCACGTCCTGATTACCTTGTCCAGGAAATATTTTTTCTTTTCTACAAGAGGCAATGATTTTTATAGGAAGTGCATTCTCTTGCCATATCTACTGTTCTAAGAATCTGTTGAGTAAATTCTTCCTGTCTTTAGAATATCACCACATTATGTTATGTTTATACAACACAGGTCAAAGACACAGTAAAGGGACAGACAGGTTGTAGTGATTCAGTACAAGCATAAGAACAAGCACATCTTGTGTATAATTAGCTGAACATTACTGAATGTAACATGTTTCTATAGGAAAATTCGAGCTAGTCAAAATATTTTTCTACACAGTCTTATCCCTTTATTCAGTTCCCCAAAAGGGGAAAGAAAGTTTCTCATGGGAAATGGCATCCATCAGAGCTGCCATTTGGTTGTCGTATTAATAAGAAGGTGTCTGAGCAACATATGTATTGTTTTCAGTGGATTCTTCCAGTTTCTGTTCTTTGGATGGGAAGGAAAAAGAAGTAAGCAGGAAGAATAATTCAGATGGTGGCTTTAAGGGATTTAAATTGATTTTTTCTTTTCTTTTTCTGTTTACCATCATAGAGAAAACTTTAATTGAATCTTAGTTTCTGCTCTAATAGCAGTATAAAGAATATATTTCCTTTTTTAGATCAAAAGTAATAGAAAGGCCTATGGGTCCAATGTCCTCTTTATTATTAAAACCAAAATAGTAACTCTATTGAGCAGAACTGCTCATGTGTGAAAGGCCAGTTTGGAAACCAAGGGATGCTATAAACCAAATTGCTTTTGACACTGACAATATTATTAAAGGTCTCTCTAGTAGTGTCATTTCATGTTACAATCTTTTCAGTTTCATGTGTTTAAATATTTTTAAAATGAATAAAACCTACTTCTTCTTTGAAACAATATAAAGCAAAAATAATTTTGTTTTGATCTACCATACCTCAAATCATAGTCCTTTCTGACTGAAATAATGACCCAAATCATGTTAACATTTCAGCCAGACCTGTCTAGCATCAAAGTGTCCCACATGCCTTGAGCTAAAAGGTGTCTCATTTGAATAATAAGTGGATGAATACTTGGGGTGACAACCCCAAGCTTTGTTTTATTTCTTACAAAATTACTGCCTTGATTAAAGTGAAAACAGTGCAAGCATGTTTAATGTATCTATTTTTACTGGTTAATTGTCATACATTTGGAAGTGCATTCATTTTTGTTCCCTTTATAAAGGAAGATGTAAGTAAAGTTTAATAATTAAAGGCACATTCCTGTTTGCTGAGTTTCACTCAGTGCATTTCATGATATGTGTAACCCTACATACTCTTCCTGATTTTGTCATGAAATATTGATTATATTACAGTTGGACTCTACTCCACTTGCTTTTATAAAGGTAACCAGTGATACTGTTATATGCAGGATAATAATATCCAATTCTCTATTGTCTCATCAAAGATATTCTGTTGTGAAGTAAGTTAGGCTTAGCTGCATAACATAAGGTTTTTGATTTAATTACTTTGCTCCTGAAAAGACTTAATTTAATTTAGTCATCCCGAATAGTTGTGGGGATTAGCATTAGCCATACCTTCCAAGTTCCTGAATTCAAATGTGTCCCATATCATAAAAAGATGAAAGTTAATGGCTGAATTTGATTTGGTGACCTATCTAAAATACAAACTGTAATCTCTAGTAAAGATATTGATACAGCTCCCTGTAGTAATTAGATGCTTCAGAATTTTTAATTAATTTATTCTTACAACACACATTACCTAAGACTGAAGAACTGTTATATCCATTACTGAGGGAGAATTGAGGCATAAAATATTTAAAAGGGATATTTGATTTCTATCGATTTTTGATACCTAGGCATGAAACCTAGATGCAGAGATTAAGAGAGAAATTTGTTTATACTCTTAACAGCAAGACACTTCAGAAAAAGTCCTTTACAGAATCTCATCTTTCTGTTCTGGGTCTTTCTGTGGTGTTGTCTACCTTTCTCTGCTGACTCCATGGAAATTCTATCATATCAACTCTATCAACCTCATCTGACATAGATGAGGTTGAAGGGCTGTATTTAGAGCAACATTATCCATTCTGTCCATTGCTGCTACAAGGACAAATTGGGGAGAAAACAATCTCTTTTGTCATCTCTATTGTCTATGCTGAGTGCCCTAAATAATTTGTCCAAGGTCCCACAGGAAGTCTGTGGGAGAAAAAGGATTTAAATGAGGGCTTTTTAATTTCTGGGATTAATATCCTAACAATGTAGTATATTGTGTTCCACTATTCAGAAATACTGTGATGCTGCCATTTACTGAAGTAGCACTAATAAGTACCTTCTGGAGATAAGAAGGACCATGAAGAAAACATGATATATAAGGTCTGACTTAATATGCATTAATGTGCTTACAAAACCCACGAATAGTTATGCCTTGTAAGACAACTAAGATTTGAGCTTTTAACTGTATCTTCAGGGGGCCAGTACTTTTAAGTATCAACCTTTTTGTATGCATAAATACTACCTTAGACATAGAATTTTGAAAAAAAAAAAAATCTGGACCCAATTCATCAAAGTTAACAATATATAATCCTAAAAAGAATAAGTCTTTGTTCTGGGAAGAGTTATCTCATGTACAGAAGCTTTTTGAAGAAGTACAACCAGACCTTTCTCCATTTAAAGACTATTAATGTGTCAGTCGTGAAATCTATTCACTACTGAAAATGTCAGTGCATCATTTCACTACTCAGAAGTAGAAGTTCTTTGTAACACTTGCCTGTTATACTGAGTATTATTCACTCCAAATAACAAGGGAAGTATGCATTAAATTGCATTATCCAGTTCAAAGTAATTGTTACTGAGGAAATAAAAAGCCATAGGAACATAGGAATTGCCATAATGGATCAGACCATCTTAGCAGATGATTATTGAACAATGCTGCCCACAGGAGAATATAATTTTTTTTTTTTTAAGTCTGATGTATTCTTAGAGGTATTTATTTTAACCAAAAAAAAAGTTTCTTTCTCTCTATCTAAAGAAATATAAAAGAAATTTAAAATATTTTATTATTATTATTTCATATGTATTATTATTATTTCATATGTATATTATGCTAACATGAAGAGATCACTGCCTGGATTATGATCACATTTCAAGATACATTTCTCCACATTTTTACTGACTAATTTTTATTTCTTAGTCTTCTTTTGCAATCCCTAACAACCTATCACTGTTAAGCATATTTCAGGCACTTAGTCAGGTACCTTGTGGTGTTACCTAAACCAGAAAAAAAGAAAAGGAAAAAAAATCTCCCTGGCATTTTCTAGGGTCCCAGTACTCTGTCATATAGAATGGGGACATGATTTGAGCACTACTTCCTGGTCAACTAATCAGTTTTCTTTCTCAGTGAATACAGGAGATAGCAGCATAAGGATTGGTACTGTCTGTGGTACATTAGTATAGAGATGAGAAAGAGCCAAAAATAAGTTCTGGACTCTGGAGCTGGGAAGCAATTCCAGATTTCACAGTTTATACATAGCAATAATACTGAATTTTATTAAAAAATATTGCTGGTTTGCAACTTCCACCTTTTTATTGTTCCAATATCAGAGAATGGGTACACTGAAATTAAGATTTTTTTTCTTTACATCAAAATATCTCCAGCATGATGACTTTTTTAAGTGGTTCTCCCCTGGAGTATCTGATATAATATTTAAAATACATAGGATAACATATTTTCTTTTTTCAAATCCTTTTCATATGTCTTTCATTTATATTTTTATTCTATTCACGTATCTTGTTGGGTGTTTTTTTTCTTACAGAAAATATATATAGCAAATTCAAAGGGAAAAGAGTGAAAGGAAAAAAAGAGGGTTTTTTTTTGCTTTCCATAAAAAGGGAGAGAGAGAAAAAAAACCCCACAAACGTTAATGCTACATATTCTTCTGAATTACCTAAGTCTCAGTAAGTACCCGCTTCATTTACTTTAATGGATGCAGACCTGAGCCCCCAGATATGCCTCTTGCTAATATACTTTTTCTGGTACATTGTGAAATATCTTACAGGAAGAATTGCAATAGCTCACATGTAGCTATCTGACACACCTGCTACATGTTTGGTTTTATTTTTATCGGATGACCCTTATTAATAAAGGATGGCCCTTATTGATCCTTTAATAAGGTCATCCTCTTTTTATAATCTAGAAAGTCCTTGCCCTTATTTATTTACATCTATATCTTACTAACATGGGAAAGATGAAAAGGACATGAATTAGAGCGAATCAGACACTTAGAAAATCTTTAACTTCTCTATTGCACACATTCCCTCTCATTCACACTACCTTTACATATACCTCTTCTTTATATGAGACCAATTATTGTAAAGTTACTATATTTCCAGACTATTTGTATTCATATGGGCTTTAACGTTGTCCTCACTGATGTCAACTGAATGTTTGCTGTTCATTGGCGGGCATGGACCTTGACACCGGCCCACAGTCATCAATATTGTTAAATTATTAGCTTGGTCCAGACACAGGTTTAGGCAAGAAAGGCTAGAGGTCTCCCTAAAAATAGCCATAGCACAGTCAGGTTGCTGGCAGTGTCAAGGACCATTTCCAGCAGGCAGTTTGGCTGCAGCTGCCCTGTTCTGGGGAGGAAGCGATTTTAGCTGTACAGACATGAGCTATGAGCTGGCCTCAGGGCTGGTCCCTGGCCCATTTAATTTACTATTAGAGGCATAACCAGTGAAGCCGTGACTCCACTAAGCCTGTTGGCTTTTGTTTATCCTGCAGATCGGTGTATGAGACTGAAGCAAACTGCTGGTCAAGCTTTTTTCTCAAAAACTTTCTAATTCCAATTTCATGCTTGAGACAGTGCTAAAACCCAACCCAGTAGACAGTAGCATAAGAAGGATTATCACTGTTAAAACCAGTGTTTGTAACAATGTGCAAATGATGTACAATGTTAAAAACAATTTACATCCACTTGAAGTACTGTGCAGAACAGAACTTATGCTGAAGTTTGAATGCATCTGATCTGTCTTGGTTTTGTAGTCATGTCAATGTTCAGAAAAGTAAATTATGTCAGATACTGCCTCAATGACAGCATCACATATGAAAAAGAAACAGACAGAACCTGAAATTGGTCTTTGAGACTTTAATTCTATTTCATGTTAGACTTTGTAATATGCTCATGCTGATACATAGCTTTAGACCCTTCTAAAAATGAAAATGCAGTTCTTTCATCTCTCCATGAACACAGTTTCCAGTCAGCAGAACTTCAAGATGCAGATCAGGTAAGACCAATATAATTTTTTTGATCTTTTTGTTGGGAGAAGGGATATCACGTTTATAGCATGGCATAAAAAATAAGGAAAAGGCACACTCTGTATAGATGGATATAGATAACATAACTACAGGAGAGATGGTACAATATAATGAACTGAGATAATGGACAGACTTATTGAATATACAAAAATGTTGTGTACTTAAGTCAGTTTACCATATATTTAATAAATATTTCAACCTACCAGAAGAATTACTTCTCTCAGAAATGTATTCTGTGATGTTATTTGAATAAATTACACTTTGCTTTTCTTGTCTCTTTTGTTCTTTTAACTATTAATTCCTCACACGCATTTTCCATATTTTTTTTCTTCAGTATGTTAGGGACCAAATTTGGGGTCAGAGAATTAAAAAGAGAAGAAATGAATGTCTTGTGATAACAAAGTGGGAGGTATTATGGTAGGGAAGAGTAGACTGCATTTATTCTTCCTTCAAACATCCCACACTAAAAGTGGATAAAGTGTGTTAGACCCCTAAAGGACTTAAGCATCACAATAATCACCATAAATTTCCTGGTAGAAACCCAGCCTTTTGCTATACTTTTGTAATACAGTGAATACGTATGCAATGCATAAGTAGAATTAAGTCCCTTAGAACAGGATCTAGAGAAGTATCTTCCTTAGCTCATAGTTAACACTTGTTTCTGCACCTTGTGCTTGCCTTCAATTGGGATTCGCAATTAAGTTTTTTTTTTTCCTGGAGATGAGCAAAATGACAAAGAAATAAAGAATTAATTTTATGGCATATTAAATATTTATGTTTCTCTTCTGACTCTTTCTCATCTAGCTGATTCAGCAGGGCTCATAAGAGCAGTGTCCTGGAACTGGACAAACAAATTATTGCAACAGTAACAATGAAAACAATAACAACAGAATCTTTTGTTAATCCCGAGAATGAGACTTCTTCAGATGCGGGGTAAAAATCTGTGAAGGTGTGGTTGCTGATTGCTGTCCTATTGTCATTTACATTCAAAACTAAAAAAAAAAAAAGTTTTTTTTTTGTTTTTCATAAAACTGCAAGAACAAGTAGGTTGAGAACAACAATAACTACCCTTGAATGATCAGTAGCACTCTAGAAAATGAGGTTGTGTATGCAAGAATAAACATACTTCAGTTTCAATGGAAACTTTGTGGCCAAAAGGTACTGTACCAAAAAGATTTAAATATATAAAGAACAATCTTATCAAACATTACATGGAAAGAGATTCCAGATGGCAATAACAAGGAAACTGGATATTTTGCTCCTAACCATGTTTCACTTTTTTTTTTTTTTTTTAAGGAAGAGGTTAAAAAAAAAAAAAGAAAAAAGAAAGAAAAAAAAAAGTGAAGATCAAAATTAAACCAGAAACTGCAACAGCTGGAAAAGAAAATAAACCTGGACTGTGGGTGAGAGTGGATAAAGGACATGTCAAAATGCTGTGGATTTTGTATCCTTGAATTCCATTTTCCTGTCCAAAATATTTGTATTAGTTTTCTCTCTCAACTATTATTTGACATGTTTTGTCACTGAAGTCGTCCAATGCAAAGACAAATACTTGGAATTCCGGGATCCCTGGAATTCTTTGAAGTCAATAGAAGTTTTTCCTTTCACTTTGCTGGGAAGAAACTCATGGGTCATAGTTATGGTAACTGCTATTCTTGAAGCATCTGTAAACAAATATTGTTCTACATTAACCAAAAATATTCATACTTTTTGCATACTTTTGCACTTTTGCAATATTATTAGCTTTTTTCTGATAGAGAGATATTTACTGTGCAACATTCTGACAAAACGCATCTAACCATTATTACTCAAACTGCAGTTTTTCTGCTATTATGCTTTTTGACTAGACCTTTTCACAGCTTGGTCAATGGCATGTGATTTGCTAAAATAAAGGTTGCTGTATGAAACAGCACATATTAAAAACATTCCAATGAGAATGTTACTGTCATTCCCATCATATATACTATAGTTTTTTAGCACTAGCTAATACAGCTAAGTTTGCTTCTTGATAGAACACTTGTAAAGATATTTTAAGTAGTCAGCAGCTCATTTCTTATAGCTTCAACAATGTTTCATGAAATGCTTGCTATCATTCAGTAGCTTTAGCTTTCTGCTTCCAGAAATAGTTAACTAAGCATTTATCAGAGGATGAGTTAACAAAAATTTTAAAAAGCAAAAATATTTAAAAAAAGCAAAATTATATACTTATACATCTCAGTCTAATGATATTCTATGACTAATAGATATATTTTTTGTGCCAGAAAACCTTTCCTATTTTCTCTTCACTCCCTTTATGCAGTACAAGTCACTTGTAAAATGCAATTTAAAAAATTGCAAAATAATGGGGAACTAAATATTGCAGAATCAGAGAAGGAAAACAAAAAGATCAAGGCATAAGAATATTCTCACATACAGGAATATGGAAAAGACTGGTGTTTTTCTTAGCAAGAAAATACAAGAAAAGTGTATGATACATTTATATAAAATAATGAATGCTGTAGAAAAGGTAGCAGGGGATCCTAGTCTCCCTATCTCATACTGCATAAATAAAGGAACAGATGAAATTTGTATGAAATTAAAAGATGATGAGTTCCAAACACATACAAGGAACTACTTTTTCCATATGAAGCATAATTGTATTTCAGAATTGATTTCCTACAGGATACTTCTGATGCCACAAATTCAGTAAGTTGGAAAAAGAGATTGCTTTGGTAAATAGAATGACAACAGTTAATGCCAAAATCAATTTCTGAAAAACAGTTTAGACTTCATTCTTTCAGGCTTAAACTAATCTCTAAATATAAGGTTCAAGAGATGTCTTCATGCTGATTATTGCCTATCTACCTAGTGCCTATTTTTCACCTTGACCTGAAAATCTGGTTCCAGCTTTGTCAGTCACCAGCCTAGAGACACCCAGCTTTCATCTAGTTTTGGAAATTACTATTAAGTGTATCTATTTGTAAATCTGCAGTTTTTCATGAAGTGTATATCCTGTTATGTCAAAAGAGCAGTTGCTGAAAGCCAAGCATTGGGACCGAAGGCATGTTGTTTGCCCTGTCGTGGTCCCCACACTCTTCATCTAGCAGAGAGAGGGCTGAAGTGCTCCCTACCTAAAGACAACTGGGTATGTTCATCTGGAGAAAAATTTTCTAGCGAATATTAGTGAGACAAGGAAAGTGCAAATGTACTGTATCCTAAGAAGCCTGAAGTACAGAAAAGTCTGAAAGATTTGTGAAAAAGGTATAGTCTCAGAAATTATGGAAACAGACTTTTATAGAAACCCAGAAAGGATGGAACAAGAGCTTGCAGCCCAGCAAGTCACTGAAAGTTGCTGGATCGATCAGTCCTGAAGGAAGAGACCAGTTTTACTTTTGTTCTGTCTTGCCTGCTCACTTTTAAAAGTTACAGACAGATCAAATTCGACCTCTGACTGTTTTGGGGTCCCATCACATCTTTACTTCTACATGTTCTTCTTTGCTGTCATAGGTTTGAGTCTCATTCACTTTCTATGACAGTCCTAAAAAAAAAAAAAAAAAAAAAAAGGAGTAAGGTAAATAGAACACTAAAGTTTGAGAATTCTTAATGACTTTCCTTCATGTATTTTTACTTTTAAAATCAAATTGTTTATTTATCTGAACTATTCTCCTTGTACACTTCCTAGTCACAAAGAGTTACTTTTTGTTTGCTGATTTTAGAAGTCACCATAATTGAAATTTTCCATTTCAGTCCCTTGCTTCTACCATCATCAAAGTACTTAAGGTTATGTTGTTCTTACTCTGACTAGTGGAATATGCAAGAGAACTGTTCCTGAGGGCCATGCAAATGTGCAGTGAATCAGCTAAAAGAACTGCTGTGAAATAAATGCTATCAAATTCTTCATAGAATTAAATTGGAAAGTTCAAGCTTTTCCACCTTCCTAGCTGCAGTGCTCCCAAGCTTCATCCCTTTCAGTGCCATCCCAGAGTCCCTAGACCAACCCTTAAGCAGTATTTACTAATTCCCAAACATTCAGCATCAAAGAAAAGTTACAGATGTAATTCTAAATAGCCTTGACACCCTTGTTTGGTGTCTGAATAGCTGAAATAAGCAGGCAGGCTGCCAAATATTTCTCCAGAGTAGTTATTTCCCTTTCAGCTATATAATTTTAATTTACATGGAAATCATCAATACTTTGAAATGGTACTTGTCCATGAAGCTTGTTTATTTCCCATCTCCCCAGTGTGCTGTAATAGAAATCCGAGTCATGCTTTGGTTGAACAAACGTAACTGACAAGCAAATTCTGCTCAGGCTGAATGTCTCAAGTTCTTCCTACTGCTGAACTGACCAAAGTCCAACCATTAGGGACAGACCAATGTCAGCCATAAGTATATTACACAGAACAGTACTCCACCAATTTTACGTTATGCTCTACTGAATAATCTAGACCAAGCTGTGTATAATTACATGTCACAAACGTCTTTATTTATTTGGATATGCGTAGCATCATAAATGTGGATAGATATGCATATAACACACCAGTATTTCAAAACATGCAGAGTCTATTCAAAGGACATTATTGAGACTAAAGAGTCAAACATCCAGGTTTTTTTTAAGTGCCAGAATTTTACTGTAATTGCCCTTGCTCTTTTGTGTTTTTATTACTTTTCTATTCTTTATTTAGATACTAGATATGGAATTTCTCTGATGAAAATTTTCTGAGCTAGTCATTCTACACTCCTTTTGTAGTCACCAGAGAGAAAGAAGCACCTTGGGGCATAATTCATTTCACCCTAAAGTGAGGATTCATAATAAATCAGATTAATTGTTCTTTAAAAGTGTCTGTTTTTCTCATCGAAAGTTTAGAAGGAGCCTATGGTGACAAGCTCAGATGTAGATGTCTGCACTGTAGAGATCTAAAGTTAGCTTATCTGAATACTGTCTTGAATGTCATCAGGAAGATGCAGAGCATTTTTAGCACCCATTGAATCAGTGGAAGATGAGTAGCTCAGCACCTCTTGAGAAGGGAATAGATTCCAGCTCAAAAACCAGACTTGAATTCTGAACTCTACTGAGCACTTTTATTTCATCATAGCAAAGCATGAAGTATTTGCTTAACCTTAAGAATGTAGAATGCTCCATTGTATTTAAAGTAACTGAAATGACTCTAACGCTTAGAGGTAATCATATGTTTAAGATTCCACATCAAGAAATCATGCAGATAGACCCAGAGATGCTTTTAAATTTGAAGAGGTCTCTTCTGAGAGAAACTTGGTAAGTTCCACCTATTCCCTGCCTCAGCATAGGAAATGTGATGAATAGCAAGTGAATGAACTAATACAAGGGGATTTTGAAAAATAAAAGTAAAATTGAGGATGATGGGACTGTTGAAAGGTAAATAAAAACATAAGAACAAATCACTTCTAGTAAGCTGAAGGAATGGTGTCCCTCCACTGTGAAGATGGCAACCTAGTCCCTTTAAAGGATTTAAATGTTTTTTAAGAGAATGGAACAGGTACAACAAAAATGGTGCCTCACATTTGTATAAGCAGCTTGTAGCAGTTTGATGAGAGAATGTCTGAATATTGCTGGGAAGCAGCACTTGAAGCTGAAAGGCTTCACTGTTGCCTGCCAGACTTAGCTCTCCTTAATCCTGCACAGGCTAGTAGAAACTTACAGTTATTTTGCCAAACTTGAGCAAAGCATAATATATGTTGATTTTTTTTTAAAGGCAGTGTGATAGAGACTAATACCTCATCAATATAACCCATTCCTTCAGAAAAATACTTGCCTTGAAATTCAGAAGAGTCACAGAAATATATTTATCATATTTATCAGTTTCTTTCTGGCTTTATTTTATTGTCATAAAACAAAAGAATACAAATGCTGCAAAGGAGAATGATGATTTTGTAACTTCTTTGTTGGTATTGGTAGTGGTGGTACAAGTGCCACCAGGCCAGTAGCTAAAGAGCCCAGTGCTCTCATGGACAGGAAGGTTGAACGTCTGCGCTGATTTCTATATTCCAGGTACAGAGCTACACTGCAGGTAAATTTAGAGCTATTTGTCGCTGAAGTAGAGACAAATTTTACACCACAGAAGTCCAATCTTTCATCATGTTCCATTGTTTCTTAGACTATTGTTTTCCTTCAAAATTTCAGTTCATGAATATTGTTAATATTGTTTTACTCTTCTTAGGATCTAAAGAAAACTTTATATATATTTTTTAAGTATCTCTCATGAATCGGAAACTTTGTATTTCAACCATTTCTCATTATGGTTCTGCTGCAATTCTTTCTTAGCCTGCAAAATCTATGCTTTTGATGCCGCTACAGTCCTTGTAGATACCTAGGCTAGGGAAGGCAAGCAACTCATAGTTAACTTTAAAATATCCGAAGAATTCAGCTTTCACTAGTGCAGTGAAATGACAACTGGGTAAACACACTTTGTTCTTTAGTTGAGGTCCTGTTGAAATTCACTCTTCTGGCATAGTTGCTAAAGATCTGTTCATATTTACAAATTGTGTTGTACATACACTTACGACTAGTTTCAAAAGGCATGAAGTGGCTCCACATATGTACAACTAGAATGGAAGAGACAAGCATATTCAACTCTCTTAAAAGAAAGCAAATAACCTTTTCAAGAATGAATAATTAATGCCACATGCCACAGAATCACATGACACTACAAGATAATCTATAAATTTGACAAGGAAGCAATAAAATACAGATTACCATAATCTATGTTCAATACTGTAATTTAGCAAGCACTGATTTCTTAATATTGCACTATCTGCAAATGATTTGATCACACAAATGTTTGGTTTACAGTGTGTTACCTATCAGCTTGTTGAAAGTCAATTTAAACCCATCTTAAATTTTGCCAGATCTTAGCTTTCATTTCTCACAGAAGATCAGACAAAAGACTGTCTAGCTACATTTGCAACCATATATTTTAATTTTACTAGAAATAAATAATTAACTTAAAATTAAAAAATAAATATCTCAACATTCCAAATTACATTCAATTTACATTCAAAATAATTTCACTAGGACTATGAAAGAAATTAGGTGAAAAGTTGGGAAAGGGTATCTGTATTTATGTTATGGAATACTTGGTAACCAGTGTAGTGTATAGATACCAAGAATGCCTTGGTATCTAACTCCTTTAGCTTCTTCAACAGCACAAATATTTATAACAGCAACAGAAATATTTGCAATTATTGTTAAGAAAACAAACTAATTTTCTTAAGAATTCTCAAAATATGTAGCTTCTTACTAGTGTGTACCATGAAAAAAAACCCAGAATATTAGTATATTAACGTAAAATGTCAATGTGCCACTAGATAACATAATAGCAATAATTTCTAGGTCTAAAGAAGTCTGTATCAGTCACAACTGTTGAATGGATATTGTTTTATGCAGACATTGAGAGGGAGGGCTTGAAGAGAGAGGATATTAATGAGACAAGTCAACATCCAGATATTCCAACAACTTGATTCATGCAAGCCTGCTCCACTCTCCTGTGGGAAATGTCTGAAAATCAACAGTTTTGCTGAGAAAAATAGAGTGCAAGACTAATTCAGTTAAAACTGGGATAAGCGTTGGAAGTAAAAAGTTCTATGGGCTGTCTACTGCGCTTGGTAGTGATGCAGTAGTGGCTGAACTGGACAAAGGGACCTGAGTAAACTTTAGTGCCTCCAAATATCTAAGGCTATTAAAGTACAATATGAGAATACGACCTCCATTAAAGGCCTTCAATTTTTTTTTTCCTGACAAGAATTTTAAAAGTTTGAAATAAACACAGGACAGTTTTCCAACAGAGAAGGAAAAAGCTTTGCTTCCTAAGGAAGTTGTTGGGGGGAAACATAGGCACCTGTTCTGTTTCAGGCATCTAAGATGTAGGCAGAACTCGGTTTTCTTAATTATTATTGCTCTCTTGGGTATAGATGCCTAAATTGTACTTGGGAGATCCTAAAGTACCTCATTTTCAGTTAATTATATGGACTTGGATTTCTGAGGCTTGCTCAGAATCAAGTAAGATGTTCAGTCCAACAGGGAATTGAACACCAGGCTAACACAGTTCACACCAATGCTGTACCATTCCTCCCTTCTCACTTGAGGGATTGTGTTGTGTTGCCAGTCCAGAGCTTTAGTTTGCATAAAATGTGCATCTTTTTATTCTGTTAGTGCTTATTAGGTTGTTTCCTACTGATCTACTTGACAGTCACTATTTAAGGCTCCTATTCAGAAAAGCACCTTTAACATGATCACATGGTAGGTCCCATCCTCTGCAGTGAAAGTTATTATGTAAAAAATTAAATATTTTCTTAAATGTAATCCCAAATTGTCAAGCATGAATCTTATTGTTATACAACAGTGACATGATACTAATTCTTGCTATTATTTTAAAGAAAGATATGTAAAATTCTCATATTTCCAACACTTTTTTCTTTGATAGTTCAGATTTTACAGAAGAAGCAATAGGTCTATCTTTCTGAATTCTAATTTTCTTGGAATACTTCAAGAATTAAATAACTGACACCCATTCTCTCTCTCTCATTTCTGATTTTCTTGCTCCAATATTTCAGGAGATTAAAAAAAAAAGTTCATAGTCTCTAAGGTCTTTTAATTTTTTTTAAAGAACAAACACTGCAATAAATTAATATTTAAATATGAAAAACATCTTTGAAAAGCTGCAGGATTTGTCGAACCATAGATTTTAGGGAATAATGCTTTCATTTCCAAGGCCAATGCATATTTTCTCTGACATGTTTCTTTCAAATGTTGCTGTTCTACTAAGTTTACCAGCAATTAAATTTGCCAGAATAAACACATGATGTATTGGTACGAGGAAAAAAATCCTCAAAACATGCTTTAGATGTTTATTCCTCATTTTTAAAGGCAAAATTGTCTCAGAAAAATTTCCTACCACTTCAGTATGCTATGAATTTTTAGTTTAATTTACCTATATAATCCATATTTATATAACATATAATATAAATCTAGTTGATTTTTGTTGGAGCTGCAAATGATATGCAGCTTGGATTACTATTGCTGATATTGCATCATATTAAAATGTTGGAGAGAAAGATGAGCTATTCTAAGGCAAAGACCATATACAAAATTTCACAGGGGAAGAATGCCAGAGTCTATCTTGTTTAATATTTAAATGAAAATATTACATAAAAAATTAATAGAAGTCACAGACATGAACACCTTCTTGGATGTTCTTTTCTCCTTGTGGGAATTATATCATCCTGCTGTGTAGGCAGGGATCATTTTAGTGGAAGACTTGCTTACATGTACCAAAGGCAGCAAATGAAGTCGTGAACTCAGCACTTTGGATAATCAGATCTTTCATTTCACAACTTAGATATCTTAGATGCCTAAAAACTTTGACTGTTTAATTTTAAAAATGAAAATTTAAAATTCTCTGAAATATGTACTTAAACCTACAGGAATCAAACCCAGCCTAAGTCAAATCTATATTACAGTAATCAGCCTCATCCAAAAACTGCCATAGGCTGTCTGATACTGCCATGCAGAATTTTAGTACTCTGAGGAGTAGACTAATGATCCAGTAACTTCTAATTAAAAAGACTTGCTTCTGCTGCCTGATCACCTCAGTGTTTTTATACGAGCTTAGGAAAGCCATTTAAAGAACACAGACACAAAGCAGATGCATTTAAAACTTGATTAATAGTTTCTTCTACCCCCTGAAGTTAGTAAATATGTGTATATGCAAAAGACTGAGAGCTGCTGAGAAAAGACAGGCCTCTAAGTATCTTAGATATAGTCAGGTTGTTATTTTTATGTTAATATCTGCAATCTTATGGAATTTATAATCCAAGGGTCCCTTTTGCTAGGTCTTGAATAAGAAAGTTGCAAGTTTGTTCTCACTCCACTACTTGAAAAACAGAAAAATGTGCCGTCATCACTTTTGCAGCCGTCAGCTCTAACCGTTGTAATTTATGTATTTCCCATTTTGTTTGCGATATTTGAAAAATAATAGAAAGATTTTATACATCTATCTCTACAGTATCAATTGTCAGATGGAGACAAAATGATTTGCATATAATTTATATTGGTGATAAAAGAATTTGTAAAAAGATGGGTAAACTAATTATTCTTTGGATATGATTAAGTATAGAGCTGGTCAGAGAATGGTAAAACATTAGCATACAATTCACTCACCAAAAAAAGAAAAAGGATTTTTGGCCTAAATTATTTACAATGTATAACATACCAGATCTAACTCCATTAACTTAAAGGCATTCAGTGTACCCTTTATTGTGTGATTGTTCAACTAGATCGTTGAATCAAAACTGGAATTTCTTCAGACAAGTCACACCCATTTTAGCATTATTCTTCATGATCAAGATCTGAACAGAGGACTGGAAAAAAAAATTAAAAAATGAAAAGCTTACTTCGGTAAGATTGCCTGGATATAAAGACTTTCCTTCCTCTCAGATCTTATAGTTGCTCTTGACCAAAGCTGTTCAACCATGGATCACTGTGAAGCGCATACAAGTTTTCAGCAGGCATAGCTGGATGCCTGCTCTCAGTGTCTGCTCTCTGCTCTTTTCTGCTACTCCTCTTTCTTCCTCCTGATAAAAGCTGCTACTGAGAAGAGCTCATAATGTCATACAAAATTAGAAAATCTTTCAAGATCTAGACAAATATGCAAATCAAAAAAGTGTGGGTAGCAGGATAGCTGTTCTCAAGAAAATTACTGATAATAGCTATACTTAGTTCTGTGTCAATGCGGCTCAGGTCACTTCACAGAATTGTAGCGATAATCCTATTCTATGGCATAGAGATGGAGGGAATTTATCTACAGACTCATTTTGAAATTATACGAATTGATAAGGAAACGAAATAAGATGTTGAAGAAGACAGGTTGGGAAAACAGAATCTGCCTATGCCAGTAAACAGGCCGTTGACAAAGCAAGTTGCCTGTGTTCCCAGGCTGTCTTCTGGTCACTGTATTTTTTTTCCTCTCTGCAGAATTGGACCTATTGTTGCAGCATGCCTCCCCAAGATTCAGCGGAACTAAGCCAGGATTTATTTGCTACAGATCAACTTCTCTGAATTTAAAAATGAAGCGTGGGAAATGGATTGCTAATTCCCCATCCAATCACAGCTGCCTGAAAGCTCGTTCCCAAATATATCTTCTAAAAAAGTATAACAAGGGGAGGAGTTCTGCAATGGGGATAAGAGACAACAGTCTACTTGCTCTTATAATTTGGTTATATAACCTTTAACATCAGTCTTGAAAAGTTAATGTTGTGCAAATACAGCTCTTTTCTTTTTTTTTTTTTTTAATAAGTCTAAAGTTTGAATAGCCTGTTAATAGTTTTCTGATAACCTAGAGAAGTAGGGAACTTATCTCATTTACTTACAAGATTCAATCTGAAATTAATTCCATGGAACAACCCGAGGGTGTTTAGACTTTAACAGAAAAGAAGTTTCACTCATTCTCACTGCATCAGTTCTCCAAACTGCATTGAATAATTAACAATCTGTGAAATGCATCTTCCCACAAAAAGTTACAGATGCCTGAGTTTGCAGTGGATAAAGAGTGAAGAGCACAAATAAACCTGAAGAGAGACTGTTTCACTGCCCTCAATATTTCAAAGACATTTAGTTAATGCCTTGTATATGCACATTTATGATGATAGAGATGTTAATATACAGTTGGAATCAGTGACGGAAAATGTAAAAAAATAACATAACTGTAATCAGTATTACCCTTCATACCCATGCTTGTAAAACTGAATTGGGCACAGGTGTTTAACATCCAGATGGAAAGCATCTGACAGTACTTAAAGATATAGCATTTTTCTGTCTCTCTGATAAACCTATGAAATCTATTTAATCTAATTTTTTTGCATGAAATCAACCATATCATATGCCACAACACAGTTTAAGAAGTTGTATTCAAAATGTGTACTACACGGAGAAGATGAAAATATCTATTAGCTGTCAAAAAAAAACCCACTGAGAATGGAATCAAACAAAATTAATTTTACACTGAAAAACAGAAGAAAAAAGGAACTCTGCTTAAAAATCTTGCATAGACATACAGGTTTTCAGATACACTGTATAACTATCCATTCCCATTGCACCTGATATAGCATAAGATATATGTACCGGTTTCTGTGACCTCAGGTCACCTACCACGTTGTGATTTGAGTATGCAGAAACTGTGCTCTGGGGCACAGACTGAATACCAGTTCACTTTGCTTGCATCTTGATCAATGAACTTAGCCTTTCAAAGGATGAGAACTCTGATGTTAACTCACTGCACACCTCCATCTCCCAGCCCTATCTGAGGAGAGGCTCCTCGCGTCGCCTCGCCTCTCATCGCCTCGCCTCTCTTCTTCGCTCTTTTTTCACTTCTCTGCTCTGCTGTTCTCTTCCTTGTATTTTCTTCTCACTTCTTTCTTTTTTTTTTTAATTCTCAAAACAACTGCTCTATACATACTTTTTCAGTGTACGGACAAGTTAAAATCAGAGTGAAACTATTGCGGATTAATAAGGATATTAAAATTTCAGGATATTTTATGGTCTTGAAACTCTATGTTTATACGATAACAAATAAATTCATTTTGCAATTAACCACAAATGTCAGTTTGGTACTAAATTAGCTAGTTTTTATAATGGCAGCCTGATATAGCATGCAGCAGTAATAAAATATCTTTCATTTAGGATAAATTTTATACCTAATATTTTAAGTTTATATTTAATATTTAACTTGTACTTAATATAAATTTACATTTAACATGCATGTATATATTATATATTTTATATTTAATATAATTATATTCAAGAAGGAATATAGAGACACTGTTTGAGCATGCAGGAATGGGACTAGGGGTCTAAAACCCACCTAGGGTTGAAACTGGCAAGAGATGTGAAAGGCAACAAAAAGGGCTTCTAGAAGTACATAGGCAGCAAAAGAAAGGCTAGGGAAAATGTGGGCCCAGCACCAAATGAGGCAGGGCCCTAGTGACAAAGTACCACAGATAATGCTGATGTACTCAATGCCTTCTTTGCCTCAGTCTTTGCTAGTAAGACTGGCCCTCAGGAATCCCAAGTCCCTGAGATTAGAGGAGAAGTCTGGAGCAGTGAAGACTTACCCTTCGGGAGGAGGATCAGGTTAGAGAACACTTTAACAAACTGGACATACACAAGTCCATGGGACCTCACACAAGTCTGTAGGACTTGATAGGATGTCCCTGCAAGCACTGAGGGAGCTGGCCAATGTCACTGCAAAAACACTTGATTATCTTTGAAAGGTCATGGCAATTGGGAGAGGTTCCTGAGGACTGGAAGAGGGCAAATGCCACCTCTATCTTCAAGAAGAGCAAGAGGGAGGATCCAGAGAACTACAGGCTACTCAGGCTCACCTTGATGCCTTGGGAAGGTGAGGGAGTAACTAATCCTGGTTATCCTTTCCAGACATGTGAAGGACAGGAAGGTTATTGGGAGTAGTCAGCATGCATTTATGAAGAGGAGATCATGCTTAACCAGTCAGACAACCTTCTATGATGAGATGACTGGCTTGGTGGGTGAGGGGAGAGTAGTGGATGTTGTTAACCTTGACTTTAGCAAGGCTTTTGACACTGTCTCTCATAACATCCTCATAGACAACGAACTATGGGCTAGGTAAGTGGTCAGTAAGGTGGATTGAAAGCTGACTAAACTGGTGGGCTCAAAGGATTGTGATCAGCACCACGATATTCAGCTGGAGGACAATCAATAGCGTTGACTCCCAGGAGTTGACACTGGGGCCAACACAGTTCAATGTCTTTATTAATGACCTGGATGATGGGACCAAATGCACTCTCAGCAAGTTCATGGATGGCACAAAACTGGGAAGAGTGGCTGAAACACCAGGTGGTTGGCTAAGGGAGGGACCTCACCAGACTGGAAAAATGGGCATAGAGGAACTTCTTGAAGTTCAACAAAGGGACTGTCAAATGACAAGTCCTGCATGTATGGAGGAATAATCCCAGTCACCAGTACATGCTGGGGGCCAACCAGCTGGAGAGCAGCTTTTCAAAGAAGAACCTGGGGGTCCTCATGAACAACAAATTGAACATGAGCTGGCAATGTGCCCTCTTGGCAAAGAAGACCAACACCTTCCTGTGCTGCATTAGGAAGAGTGTTGCCATCAGGTCGATGGAGGTGATCCTTCCCTTCTCATCAGTACTTGTGAGGCCACATCTGGAGTGCTGGGTCCAGTGCTGGGCTCCCCAGTACAAGAAAGAGATGGACATACTGGAACAAGCCCGGTGAAGGACCTTGAGGATACTGAAGGGACTGGAGAATCTCTCATACAAGGAGAGGCTGAGAGAGCTGGGACTGTTCAGCCTGGAGAAGAGAAGGCTCAGGGGGAAACTGATCAATGTGTATACATACCTGATGGGGGGGGGGGGTGTCAAGAGGATGGGGCCAGACTCTTCTCAGTGGTGGTCAATGACAGGGTGAGAAGCATTGGCACAAACTGAAACACATAGCATTCCACTTGAACACAAGAAAACACTTCTTCACTGTGAGGGTGACTGAACGCTGGAACAGGTTGTTCAGAAAGGCTGTGGAGTCTCCACCCTTGGGGATATTTAAAATTGACTGGACATTGTACTGGACAACCTGCTCTAGTTGACCCTGCTTGAGCAGGAAGTTGGATCAGATGATCTCCAGAGGTCTCTTCCAACCCAACTATTTTGTGAAAGATCTGTGAAAGATTTAGAAACTGAGTCTTGACATCTTATGACATTGAGAGTAGGAAAACAGAACAGAAAACAGTGAGACATAGTGATTTTAAAACACAGTAAGAGTTGTTATGAGTAACAGAATTGGGATGAACAGGTTTTTTTTATTTATTAAAACATTCCTGGATTAACAGGACTTTGTGTAGATGTGAAGTTATTTGGATTGTTTACATTCTACATGGAATTGAAAAGAAAGAAAAGACTAAATGGGATTTATAACAGAGAGGGCTCTTCAGTTTGCAGATTATACATGAACAGACAAATATCATCAGATTGTATTGCTTGAAACAATTTGGATTGTTCTGGATTTTTGATGAAAGTTTTACCCTATTGGCCTAATAGACCTTTTTCATTTCAAAATATAAGCATGTTTATAAAAAATGAACAAAAATGGGCCGAAACTGAAGCAGAATGTTTAGAAATAATTTTAATGAGACATTTTCATTGTCCTGAAAAAAGTTTTTTTAGAATATTTTTAGATAGTTAGTTCACAGGATTTTTCAAGGTTTTTCAAGTTTTCCTGATATAGAAAGAGAGGTCTTTTACTGAGATTTTAATTTTCCTCCCAGCATTATGCAATTCCATTTATAATGTTGTGAAGCAGTAGTGCAAATGGCACAGTTTTTAATAAAATACTAAAAAATACAGCTCATGATCTGTGTCAGAGAGAAGAGTAACTTTTAGTATGCTCCCATCGTGTTTGCTATGCTACCTTCTGTCCATAGGGGTCTGTCTGTCAGGTCACTCATAAAACTTTCCTAAGTCCTACTTTTTCCATTCCTCATATAGGAATTTTGCCTTTGAATAACTTTCTGATTTATTCATATTAGGAAATACTTATTTATATTCAAAGGGTATTAATAGGAAATCATCTTATGGAAGAAAAAAAAAAAGAATATGCTACTCATATTCTCTGGAATTCCTGTGCACCTTTGCAAAGCAAATGCTTTTCTGCGATTCATGATATATTAAACTAAACCTGTGCCCCCTATGATGTTCAGGCAAAATACAGACTGTCTTTACAGTATATCTCACTGTTTGCCACTGCATGCCACTGGTTTTAATTGCAACAAAATTCTGGCAGTACTGTTAAAAAAAAAAAAGCTAAAAATACTTTTTTTTCAGAATAGAAAAAAAAAAAAGAACACAGCAATCCAGTCTAAACCTGAAGTATTTTTCATCTGCTTCGAAAAACTGTACTGACATTTGTAGCATCTTCCTTACACATTTCTGCAAATTAGACTAAACTTAGATTAATTGGATTCTACAATAATATTCCTGTATCTTAAGTGAAAACCTACATAAACGAATCATATATGTAAAGATCTTGAAATTACTTAAGTTTGTTTTTATAAGGCATTTATATTTATGCTTTTACCTTCTGTTTTATAGAGAAGTAGAACTGAAATACACAGTGACTGCACATAGAGTGCACATAATTTCAGTTACATTATTATTACATTATACATCATATACATTCATTGTTACATTATGAATATCTTTGAGGAATAAATTTTACATACCTAATAACTGTGACACTCTACTGTATCCTTCAAGGTTTAAACAGGTATCTCATTATTTCATTTTATGCCATAGAATCTTCAGTATCCCCAATAGTCACTGGAAAACATTTGTGCTTCCACTGACCCCACAAGGGCCAGCTTATGCTTGTGCCACAGAGCTTCGCTGTGAACAGTTTGCTAAGTTTTGATGAAAAGGAAGATGTGCTGAGAAACTCGAGCATTTTTATAGTGTCTCAGGGCTCTAGTTTATATGTTCATTACACTACTGATTGGAGAAAAAAATCATACTTTACACAAACTGAATTAAGTAAAATGCAAAAGCAAATGATATTTAGGACACTGGAAATAAACATATATGCAGAAATTAAAGAAAAATTATGCCTAACCTACTTATATTAAGGATATATCTGAAAGGACTCTTCCTCATCCAGCTGACTAGCTGCTTCTTTCCTGAGAAGACAGAAGACATTTCAGACTTTCTGAGGACCTCCTCAGTGGACAGCATATGGCCAAATATCCCTTTGCAAGATATCTAGAGGGTCTAGACTAGTTTAATCTTTGGCTCTGAAATTTGCCCTATTCTCTCCTTAAGTATGAGATATTCTTGCCACCATTTTAATTAGAATAAAGCTTGTTTTTTTCTGTAGATATGGAGGTATCTGTTCAGTTAGGAATCATTTCCTGTGTTTAACCATCTAGTAAACAACTCTTTGCTGCAGCAAGTTGTAAAATTCTTCTTTTTTGTGACTGCTTGGTCTACTCCAGTAAGGAATGTCTTTAACTAGATTTTACATTCTATATAAACCTTTCCATTCTTACCTGCTTCAAACACATAAACCAATTAATTGTTTATATCTTGTTATTGACTCTTTTTTGAAACCAGACATGGAGTACTCACCAATTGGAGTGACAAGAGTCAATTATCTATCCACAGCATCTTCTTCTTTGGTGGAAAATTCATGGCTTTTTTCATCACACTGCCTTGAAAGCCTCAGCTCTACAAACACCTGTTCAATGACATAATAATCAGACTAACCAATTATTACAGAGTGCTTTTTATGTCTAATTGGAATTTCACTTACCTTCCAGTTAAAACCAGACAGAAACATCCCTCCATCTTCTACTACTCAGAATATTTCACCATACATGACTGTGATCTTTTAAAATCAAAATATAAGCTTAAATACTTCAGTTACACAGTTACAGTAAGTGTGAAATTATTCAGAAGTATTTCCCTTCAACAAGGCACTACAGAATGCTGAAAATATATAAGGATGTCTGAATGCTGAAACAAAATTTAAGTGGACAAATTTAAATATTGGCATAAGTGATTCAAGTGAACATTATAAAATCTTTCCTTTCTCAGAATAATCCCTACTTGCAGAGCTAATGCTGTTCTGTTAAGCATTAGCATCCTAAAATACATTCTTCAGCCATATAGTTTAATGCATCTGAAAGGGAGTGCTTCCAAAGCCATCACTGCTTGTATTAGGCAACCATCCAAGAATTATTTTTCTCATTCAGCAGTAAAAACAGTAATATATTCCTCCCCCTCCTGGAGTGTTTAATCATGGGTTTTACCATGTATAGCAAATCAAATTTCTTTTCCTGCCTAACCCTGTATGATGATACTTGGCATTAGAAAGTGATTGTCTTCTTTCTATTGATTTAGAATAACAATTAAAAAAAGAAAAAAACACTTATCAACCTACTCTGCAAACAGATACACACCTGCATTGTTAAAAAGGTAGAAATAATCAATGTAGATTCTGAACTGGGCCTGCATTGAAACAAAATTTCCCTCAGATGTCTAGAAGCCTTACAATAATTTTCCTCTGCTCATTATTGTACCTTATCTGTACACTTATCAGTGTACACTTATCAGATAAGTGACCTTATCACTGATAAGTGACCTTATCAGCCAATGTTTTTTTTACTGAAACCTGTTCATGGATCTTCACTGAAAAAAATGAAAGTTGCAAGCAATTTGAAGACAAGCAAAAAATTGCAGTTCTCATTATGTTGGCTATTTTTAAAAAAAAATTCCTCTTACGTTACTTGAGATTCATGTCAGGTTAGTGTGAGCTTGCCTACATAAATAACAAGTTACCATAAGAAAATACAATAATATTTCTTGAAACAGGCATGATTGTGTTTCTCAAAAATAGCTGAAAGAGTTTGGTGAACAGACTACATTTCTCCAGTCTTCTGATTGAGCAAGCCTTTGCACAAAATAATGTAAAGTGCTCATATAATATTTTGTCCATCTCTAACTGGTTGTGTCCATCTCTTTGTCCTCTCATTAATAGGAGAAGCATTTGTTATTTACAGTAATGACTAAATTGGTGGTTCATTATGTCCCAGTCATGTGTTGTTTTTTAGGTGATGTGATTGCAGACTCACCTCCACAATCCTGACGGGCGCAGGGGCGCACTGACAGGGAGACTCCTATAACCAGCCAGAGACAGGGCGTTCTGGCCACCCCCAGGAGCTCCAGGAGGGGGCCAGCCCCAGGGGCTGGGCAAGACCCATCACCGTGAGCCGAGGGGAGGCTCCCCGAGCACTCTGCAGGCTGCGGCACTGCCCAGGGTGCCGGCTCGTTATGGGATGTGGGGGAAGAGCATCCTGGGGCTGTGCAAGACTTATTGTGGGGTGTTTGGGGGGGGGAACCAAAGGCAGAGAAAGGGAGGGATCACAGTGGTTTGGGGAGGAACAAGCGTGGGAAAGCAGACGGATAAGGGGATAAAAGGGTCTGGGGACCCATGAACAGCGACTGATCAGTGTGTGTGTCTGGCCATGCCCAGCACCTGGTCCATCTTCTTACGAAACTCCATTTCTAACTATTTTCTTGGGTGAAGGGTTCTCCCTTGTGTGTGTATGGAGGTCTTAGTGCCAGCCCCTGGGGTCAGATGATGGGTCACAGAGGTCTGTGTGTCTGGGGCATCAGGAACTGGAGAGACCGACGTGTGTACTTACCGCATGGGTATGAATGTCAGTGTGCCATTGCTAGCAAGTATCAAGCTGGATTAGCCAGTGAGTAGGATGAGAGGCTTGGGAGTCAGGCAACGAAGCCTCCTACATCTGGTGGGGACACTGGAAGGACCAGATGTTTGGAGAGTTGCTACTGGAGGGACCAGGATGCCCAGGCCTGCTCCTGGGTGACCATGGGGTCTGGGGGTCGGCTGAGGCCCATTCGCAAAGGTGTGTGACAGCCCATGAGGCAAGGGGAGACCAGGGGTCTGAGGCCTCTTACTGCGTGCCTAAAACCAGTTATTGGGGCACCCATAGCTCACGTGCATGGGTGCCGGTGTGCACATGGGCATGTAAGGAAGCTGGAAGGCCAGGGGGGTCCTGGACCTGCTACTGGGCAGACAGTGTCTGAGGCCAGGTACTAGAGGGACCCAGGGTGTGTGTGCCTGTGCGTGTGCATGTGCTTGCACGCATGCGTGTGTGTAGGTCTGAGTACCCACAACTGGAGTGGGGCTGTGACCTTGGGGGCTCCTATGTCCAGGTGCCAGCAGCTGGGGACACCCAGGATCCAGGAGCAGCTACTGCAGGGATCCACATTGTGTGTAGGTATAAATTTCCCACTTAAAAGACCTTCGTCCTGAACTGCCAGAGAGGGGGGGGCAGGATTAGGCCACTTGTGTTGCCTAAGTTTGTGTGTTTCTGTTTGTGTTAATTTGTGTGGCTGGCCGTGTATATATGCATATACTGCATGTGCGTGTCTGTGTGCCTACCGCGAATACAAGCTCTGCCTTATTACTGGCTGCACCTGGGGACATGGAACTGCAGCAGCCTCACCTCTACAGTGTTGAATACAGTTTGACCAAATTGAAAGCACAGTGGATTTTGAATTGTTATTGTGTTATTTTGTATTTGGTACTTAAGAGTTTTCTTTGAGTCTTTTCCATGACTGTATTCCTTGTCTTCAGTTGCAGTGTTTGTACCTATTCTACATGTGCATCCTCCTGTTTTGGAGGATTTTATCTTTATTCTTAAAGACAGCATTTTTGAATCTGAGGTCCCAAAACTAGCAGAGAAACTATATGTAACAAATGTTGAAATAGAACATACAGCAAGAGGCATAACACAAATTTAGACGTTAGGACAGCGGAAAGAAATATTTTACCTTTCTGTAAGGGCAGGAATATCTCCTGAATAAATACTTTAGTTAAAGTGTTCAGACAGTTTTATTCTGCAGTTTTTGCTTGTTTTAGTCTTTTATGCTTCTGCAAATTTATATCCACAACTTGGCCTAGATGAAGTGAGGAAAGAAATGCTGGCTGTATGATTGGCTGGTTCTGGTAGGGGTTAGACTATCAAAAATGAGGCAAAAAAAGATAACATTTCACAGCAACTGCATTTCTACACCTATTCCATTTGCTGGCATTCATTTAGACTGAGGTCCATGCCCAGCCTCCAGGTGTTTAACTTGTGGCATTGAAAGGGTTATGTAAGAATATCTTCAGATTGCAGGGAAATTGCCATGAAAGATTTAAGCTAATACATTTTACCTCACAGTTGGCCAGAACTGTGCATATAATTTGTTGCAGCAACTCCACTACCGTGCAATTATTCTCCAAACTACTGTAATTTTATCATGTTGAATCTAGAATATTAAAATAAATGCAAATATTTCTTAAGAAATCACAAATCATTATATGAATTTCCAGTCTCACCCTTCCTCTATCTTCTGCTTGTCTTCTTGTACCTATATGGTTCAAAATTAAAATCATTTGGGTGACATTCTGAATAAGACAACAGAAAATATCTGTTTTTATTTTATTCACTTCGTTTCCTACATAACCATTTATAAACATTTCAGAATCCTAGCATGATTCTGATGAATTCACAGATTAATTAGAAAAGAGAGGTAGTACTAACATCAGGAAGCTGCAGAAATCTGTGGTCACAGACTATCAGCAAATTATCCTTAGTATTTTAGATCAATAGTGCATTTTGGACTAGTAATTGCATTTAAGATCTGGAGTTATACGGTATTGCTATGGGAAGCACTGTTGATTACAAGTCACTGCACTGCTGAAGAGCCAAATTGTGCCATTAGATGCTCCATCCTGTTTTCAAGAGTGATATTGTTTGTATACCATGACAACTGCATTTAACAAGATATCTGAAAGGAGCTTCCTAAAACTCGCAGTGCATACAGGAGCTCTGTTACTCATTCTAGGCATTCTATGTCTTTATTTCACCATCTGGTATATCATGTTTGAGCTTAATAAGAAATTTTGTAACTTGCTAAATCCTGTAATTTGAAGAAGATGCTTATATAAAGATTAACCTTTAAAATAAGCAATTTGCAATATATAGTAGCAGAAATTCGATTAAGGAAGGGAGGAGGAGGTGACCATATTCTTTCCTTATCATCTGATGTCCTGGTACCCAGTTACTGTGAGCAGACAGGGAAACCTTAATGGAAAAGAGTTCAACAAAAATTAGGAGATTTTACTGTAAATTGAGATAGCTGATACACCTTGTTCTTCATGATCTTTCTAGCCCTCTGGGTAGGAGAAAAGACAATCATTTTATCTATTATAAATGATGTTGATGAAGACCTCAGTAATCCCTAGCGCTTGCCAGACAAGGAAATATCCGAAATGTTAAATAAAAGAGAGTCAGCAAGAGCAGTGGACTTCTAGTCAGCCTAGTTCTTACTTGTTAGCTTATTCTAACTGTTCTGGATTCTCCACCTAGCTGTCTTCAAACAATATCTCTTTAAAGGAGGCTAGCCCTATGCAGTATGGATGTGAACTAGTCAGTGCCATTTTGTCTCAGTGACAGAGAACAGTTTCTGTCCCTTTTTTACTTAGCTGTATAAAAAACATTCATCAGTTTTCTAACTCAGTTGAGAGACCAAAACAGAAAAGGAAGATTTACAATCCAGCATTGAACTACTTTGTCTTATGCTTTTTAGGTCTTTTTTCTATTACATTAAACATGCTTTACATTTGGCTTAAAGAAACAAACTCATCGTTTTATTTACAGATTTATTTACAGTCTAATAATTAAGAAGAGTTTGCACGACCTAACTGATATTTTATGCTCCTTGTTCCACGAGCTTATGAAGGTACATTACTGAAATGCCATTTGTGTAGGTTTAGGAGTACTCAAGAGTCAGGGGGGACTTCTTCCCCTAAGCTGCCATGGTGTCTGCTTATAGCCTGGTGTGCCAGTATTATGGAGAGGTGTATCCCATGGCAAACATAAGCCAGAATTTCTTTGGCAAGAGCAGGAAAAACAGGAGAGCCAAACTCCAGATCTGTCCCCCCTTCAATTCAGATTTAATGGATGTCATCATATTAAAACAACCACAAAATTGTTCTGTTCAATTTATCCAACCACTAAGAGTTACCTGCGTTTTTTTCTGCTGTCTTTCTTCCCACAGGGTCTTGAAATTTTAATTGTGAACCTAAAAGGTAGAAGGGCACAGGAGCTCCATTTTTTTCTAGGTGAGTGTCCAAAAGTTCTGCCGGAATTGATGAATGCTCTACTATTGCCCTTGTCAATCCTGAGAAAGCCTTGTATTTGAAAGTCATAATTCATTTACACTGAATTTAAGACTAAAAATGAGGAAGAGGGCAAAATCATTACTGCTGTGAATCTATAGAATACATGTCTGTGGAGAGTGACAATGCCAAAAGCAGGATGTTGACCCTCTGCTCATCAGGGGGTCAGCAGCTAAAAGCAAAATCAGCAGTGAAGCCAAACAACAGACCACTTATTAAAAAGGGCAGGAGAAATTGCTGACACCCATATGTCATTACTGAAAAATTCATTCAAGAGCTTAAATGTTTCCTGCAGCTCCTGAAGCTTTTCCTGTGAGGATTCACAGCAGCACGCCAGCACACTGAGCAGAAAGGAGTGAGTGCATTACATATGGTCAGGAACAAGGCAATTTAAAGTGAATATTCAAGAGAGTGCAGCAGGATGCACACGTCAAATTGCTCAGGGTCTAAACAGTTATTTTAAGCAATACTGAATGTTTCCAGCAGTTGGCAGGAGGATTGGTCATGGCACGTCTGCTTTTTGTTGACAAAACTGTGTTTGCAAAAGAATCGAGAGGACTCTGTGGCCACATAAAATAAACCTTCTTATTGCTTTATAGATCCTGATGCAGCTTCAGGAGAAGATACTTTTATGAGCAATGGACAAAGTGGTCAGTTTATTATGGAAGTTTCAAGTGAAGGCAGAACTTCAGTGCCGTTTTACCATTGGCAATACTTGCAGCACACAAACCTCAGGAATCTGTAGTTTAATAATGTAATATAATTCAAGTTTACTTTTTTTTTGTGCCCAGCTGAACCAAACACTCTGCGTCATCTCACAGAAGGATAAAATTCTCCCTCACTAGAAAATCATGGCTTATCTTCAAATATAAAAAAATAAAGGGCCTGTTAAAAGCATTTTTGATTCAAAAGCCAGTAATTCTAAAAATGTTGATGGATCAAAATATTGGGAAAAAAATGTTGTTGGAATCATTTTGTTCCATTTCATAAAGTCAAAACTTTTGAGTAAACAATTAAACATAGTACAGCATATACAGAGATCAGATAAAATATATGAACTGCTGTGAACATTTATGCTTTGAGAGTCATAACAAAAGGAATGGAAATGATTAAGTTAGATTTTAAATGAAATTGTTACCATTGTTGGAACTAAATGAGAAAGTGTGAATGATTTCTTTTAGTTTGTCTCCAAGCAAATGTTGTTAAAATTTGGAGTATTTCATTAAAGTTGCATTCCTAAAAGTTCTGTTGATGATGTTTTTGTCCTGTATTTATTCTTGCAACATATCCACAAAGAAAGACTGTGCTGTTATTCCTATTCTGATGATGGAGAATTAAAACAAACACAGGATAGAACCTATCAACAAAGAGATCAATGAAAGAGATAGTGTAAATTTAGATGCTTACATACAAAGATAGAATCTTCAAAAATCCTTGACGTCTAAACATCTGTCTAAAAAACTCCCTAAAATTCTGCTCTTTTACATGTGCACCTCAAATCTTTCATGAGCATCTCAGCACTAACCTTCACTGAGCTTCCTATATAAGGCATTCCCCTCTCTGTTTCCCCATAAGTACAAGATCCCTCAGTCACTCTCAGATATTTGCCACAAACTATAAGATTAAGCTTTTCACAAAATGCAAAAAACACTCCCCATCCCCCCCACAAAACCATGGGTGAGGACAGGAGTCACAATGAGTAAACCTTTATCTTGGCCCTAAGAACCAATGGTTCTTACCTAAATTGTCCTTGAGAAAAAGGCTAAAGCTTAGGATTTCTTCTGTCAGATGAAAGCCCTAACCACAAGCATCATGCTCTACATAGTTCCACTGTTTGCCAAAAGCACTATGACTGCTATTAGACAGAGTAGAAGAGTTTCAGCAGGCTTATTATGATTTATTATGCCCCCTGCATGATAATTAAGAATGTGGTAAGGCTTCACATAGGGTGAGAGAGGGCTGCTCGAATCCCATAAGACAGAGGACAAAACTCGACTGAGATCATTATGTCATGGTAAATGCTGTAGCATACTGACCATTGAAAAATGTGCTGTACCTCAACTACCAGCTGTGCTTTGATTAAAAATAAAAGAAGTTGTCTATTCATGACCTTTGAAAAAAAGAATTTTAGAAATTAAAACAGATGTGGTCCAGGCTTGTGACCTCCAAGTGGAAATAAAAATTTAACTACGTCTAAACTTTAGACGAAGTTGGGCTTTAGGATTCTAGGTAGGATTCATGTTAGAATATTTATATTTATGCGTGTATAGTCAGAGGCCACCACATATGCTAACTGTTTAATCTCTTATTTAGTCAGCAAAGATCTAGTCAATACAGTTGACAAAAACTCTCAGACTTAACAAAGAAGATACCCCTGAAACTCTCAGCATTTCTTATCAGCTAGTTTAGGCAGCTCTCCAATCAGCCCAAGAGTTGCTCCCTCAGGAGCTGTGTTTATTCACTTACAGTACGAGTTGCATGGTCCAGCATTGGCTCCTTTTTCCAATAGATTAATTTAAAGAAAATCCTTTTTTGTTTGTTTGGTTGGTTTTGTTTTGTTTTGTTATTCTGAGAGTTCTTCAAGATTCTTTAGGTGTCATTTCTGGGAAGTCATTGGTATCAATTCTTTGAAAAGAATAATGTCTGCAAAACATTTTGAGTTGCTGGGTTTGAGTGCTTTTTTGTTTATCTGTTCTCTTTGTTTTGTTTTGTTATTACATAGGGCTGTTAGTAAGTAATCCTACCAAAATTGTTTTATATAGTGTTTTTTTTTTCCCAAGCATTAACATTCTGAACATTGTTCCCCTCCCTTCTTCCAGCAAATTTCTAAATAGTGCGGCTTCCTTGAAATAGGAAGTAGCATTATTCTTTAAAAGAAACTGTGATCACACAATCTTCTCTGTCTTTTCTGATCTCTCCTTGCCACACTTACTCTTCCCAGCTGGTGGTAAGAAAATGATTTTTCCAGGCATGATTAGGACAACTTTATCTATAAAATATCAGATAGAATTTTATTGTATCTATTTTGTCCGAATTTTCTCTACCAGTGTCTTATATGGGAAAGTGAGTAATATCTGTAGTTCTCAAGGAAGTTTCATTGCAAATGTTAATGGATAATGAAGACAATGGGCTAGCTGGATTTAGAAAGGGGGGGGGGAAAGTGTTTTTCTGAAAACTGTGGAGACAGAAACAGTCTATGTTAACAACAGACAAAATTAAACATCTCTTTATCTGCTGCTATTGTTAAGTTTAAGCAATTCTTTAATTTTTAGTTGTAGGAAAAGAAAAAGTACAAAGAATCTCAGCATTTAATGAAGAGCAATAAAGGAAAAAATGGTAAGAAAATAGAT
This sequence comes from Apteryx mantelli, assembly GCF_036417845.1. Lineage (NCBI taxonomy): Eukaryota > Metazoa > Chordata > Aves > Apterygiformes > Apterygidae > Apteryx > Apteryx mantelli. Next base: position 91,606,438 of record NC_089980.1, read on the forward strand.
TCTGCTTCAAATTTCTATGGATAAAAAATATTCAAACTAATTTTACATTTTACTTTTAAAATAGTTAATTTTAAGGGGTAACAGTTATTATTCAGTTTAGTCTTTTCTTTATTAAATTGATATACAATGTTTTAGTACTTGTAGGATCCAAGTCAAAAGCTGAAGTGCAATGTGTAGAAAAATGTGCTTTGGATATAACTCAAAGACTCAGGAGGAATAGATGTGCTGAAAAGTAAGATGGTGCGTTTTATGGAATCATTTTTTCTGTCTTTGGGGAAATTTTAAAGAAGACCAAAAAGAAATTCACCTATTAATTCTCCAGTTAGGCTTGTAATAAACTGAAGACACAAGAGAAAGAAGAAATTTACAATAAAGAAAACAAGAATTTCAGTATCCTTCTAGAAGATCTATGGAGATTTGTTTCCCAAGGCAGGCACCTCAGTGAAGTGTCTAAAATAGGACAGTATACATAATTCATCATGAATAAATTTATAATTTATTAAGGGTATCTTTCAGTTGAATTTATTTGACTTTAGTTATATCTAATTGGACAATAGATTCTATTATCACTATAAATACAACCAAATAACATACTTCTCTTTATAACACAGAAGCTACATAAGTATTGACTGAATTCTCTCTATTTTAAACTCTCCATTAAAAACTCCTTTAGAGTTTTTAGAAAGGCAAAGAAAAACCAAGTTATTCGTTTCTAGATTAAAAATCTACTTTGTACAAAAGAACACTGAACTCCTACAGTTGCACAGCTACACTGAATGAACCATATGTTCATCTTACGTAACCACTAAAACACCCTGAGATTCTTTTCTTGTGAAAGGAGTTGATTATTAGAAGGAGGCATATATAAGAAATGCCATCAGTGAGGCCTCTTCCCATCTTGGAATTCTTTACGATGGTAATTAGACTCTTCCTTTCAACAGTCTGAACTTGAATATGAGACCATCAGGCCAAAGTAGTGCCAGAAATACCATCAGCACCTTGGGTTTTTTTCATTCCTAACTATATTTTAACTATACTCATAACTTAGATTTCAAAAATAAAATTTCCAAACTCAAAAGTGTATGATTTTTTATCTTTTAAATAATAAGGTGATTTTCTGTGTTTTTACACACACACCTAGTTGTTCAACATGCAAGTGTGAATATATGAGCATTTATACTAAAAAATATAGGTATATGGAAAGATAAAATGTTTATTCACAATGGTTGTCACTGAATTTCATTGAGTTTTTGGAAGGCATTGAAAACAGATTAAAATTTATTTATTAATGGCTCTTAGACTGCAAGTTTTAAGCTTGTAGGTGTGAAATGTATAATGCTGCATTTTGATGTATTGCTATTCTTCAGCCTCCAACTTGAAGAATAAAATAAGCAGTCGTCTTTGTCTGTCTTATGGTCAGAAGCTATGTTAACTTATTTTTCATGATTTATAAGGGCTGACTTATTCCAGCTTCTCCTTAAATGATCTCAGTGAATTTGTCTTGTGATGTCACTGATGTTGTATACATAATAAGACTCAATGGCTATGACTATGCTCTTAGTAACAGTTTCATGTGTGGCTGTGAACACAGATTGCTTATCCATTTCTCTTTCATTTCCTACCCTGACCTCATGGATAGCCTGTGTAAAGTCTGACCAAGAATTCCTAGAATTTATCAAAATAAAACAAAGTTTTAACTCTTATGACTTTATATATACACATATATAATAAAATACATACATACATGCATACATACATGTATATATATATGCTTTCTTTCCTTATATATATATATATATATAAGAAAGCATGTCATCAGAGCATGAGAGGAGACTGAAGGAAACTAAGAGGGAAGTTCAAGCTCAGTTTCATCTTATGGACATCCCTGGTCACTTGTGAACTTGAAGTTTAAGGAAATGGCTCCTTTAGTACCTGGAGACCCACAGAGGAAATGAAATGCCAAAGAAATATTTGCAAATCCTGGGATATCTGATACATGTAATGCTGGCAGATGTTTGCGTTCATTGACACTGACAAATCCAAGCCACTTTCAGCAGGGAAACAGGTGAAAGTATTGCAGGGTACTGAGGATGTGTATGCCCTTAATCTGCTCTACATTGCATTAGCTGTAGAGCTGTATAATGAGTGTTGAATGGGATGAACAGATACTGTACAGCCCCTTGGTCTTTTGTGCTTTAGTGTGCTCCCAGGTCTTCATTTTTGCTTTCTGACATCTCCTATAAAAGTGTCCTGGGAAAGCAAATAGCATCAGGAGAGATTTTTGGCCACTAGTTTTGATCTGAGCAATGCAAAAGTCCAGGAATGTGTCTCCAGAGTATAAAGACTGGAATTTAGAAACAGGAGTTGCATTATTGTGACCTGTATGCCTGTATGTGTCTGTCACCTTATCTGGGGAATACTACAGTATACTACAGAATGCCAGCAAAAAACAAAGCAGATTTTCTTCTCTTTGTTGGTCAGAATTAGCTGATGATATTTCAAATATCTATTCATTCCTCAGAAGAAATCTGAGGTGAAGGCAGAGGTAGTTCTAAAGTGGTATTTGTTCTGTTTTTTCCTCCCTCCAGTGATAAGTATGCTTTAAATTTTATAAAAGAAAAGCAAAGTTTCATGGTGCTTTATTCAATATTATCTGCGTGACAGAAATATAATTTAATGAGCAAATGTCTGTGTGTACTCCTTTCTTGATTAAAGACACTAAATTGTTCTCTAAGTAAGCTGCCTGAAATTCCCATAAATGTTAAACAACTCAAACCATTAAAAGTATGTCATTTATAAAATATGACTGGAAAAGTGCTGCAAATCATTCACACATACCATTTTGTTTTCAGACTTTCCTGTACCAGTGAGCAAGCTGTTAATTCTAAAATTTTAATCTGCTTTGTTTAAAACACAAAGGAGCAGGTTTTCTTGCAGATTTCTGATTAGAAGTAGCTTCCACAGATTTGAAGGTTTTCTCAAGTGCTTGAGAGCCAAGAACCTGTGAGGTGATAAAGCATAATTTAAATGGCAGAAATTCAAGTGCGAAATGTTAGCCCTGGAATGCATGTAACATTACTAATGAGAGTCACACAATACCCTGAATGGGACAGAGGAAGCATGAGAATATAATCCCGGAAGGGTCAGAAAATCTTTCAGAGAAGGAAGAGCAGAGAATGGAATGAAAGGAAGATGTAGGTAATAAAAGAGCTGAGCAATAAAAATGGAAAGAAAAGGTTATATATATTTTTCTTCTTAAAAGATTAAACAGTGGAAAGAACAGGCTTAGGAATGGAAGAATGGAGGCAGTCAAAAAAAGGGAAAGGAATAAATAAAGCCCCACAGACATTTTGTAAGTGCAGCTGTAAACTCCAGAGATTTCCAAGATTATACCCAAGAGAAGAGCAAAATCTTGATTTTGCAAGAATGAACAGTACATTGTATCAGATATGGGCAGATTGGCATCTACATTTTGAAAGAGCAATGGCAAGTATTGTGAGTGGGAAAGTTTTCATAGTCCTGGCTCCCTGGATAACTGCTGTCCCAAGCAGCCCTCTCAGTAGGTGTTAAGAGGAAATAGAAATATTGGGTACAGAAATTGGAAAAAAAAGAAAACAGATGGGTAGCATTCAGACCTCTTGATTCATTCTTGGACAAATAAAATAGGATAGTTTAATATGAAATAATTCATATTAAACTGCCATTTTATCCTGTTCCTGGGTGAGGCCTTTACTTTTTTTGGCTTTCCATCTATTTGAACAAATGAATGAACAAATGAGTAATTTTTTTCTCACTGAATTTGGATCATCCCCTAGGAACATTTATCCATAGCTTTCCCTTACAATTTCAGCATCAGAATCCTAACAAACAAAACCCATAAATTTGTAGTTTTAGAAAATTGTGCTTTAGAAGTTTTTGTCTAAAAACCTTGACATTCCATTTATATGTGAGTACTGGGAATCATTATTTTTATTTCCCTGTATGTTTCTATACACATATTTTCTCAAATATGGAGAAAAAAATTCTGGTAGTTGTGTTGGGGAAAAGACTAAAAGTTCAATGATATTTTCTACTCAAAAAAACCACTTGTAAAGTGCCTGATATTTAAACTTTTCAGTAATAGAGGTTCATGTATCTGTGTGTTTGTACAGGTCCTGTTCTAATAAGATATATGTGTGAGTGTGTGTGTGTGTGTGTGTGTGTAAACATGTACATGTAGATGCATTTATTTGTTTATTTATTTATATGTATTATGGTATTCACTTTTAAGTTCTTCACAGTAATTAGGTTCTTGAACAGCTGAACTTGGAAGTGATTGTGAACAATATATCCTATTTTCTAAATGCAAATCATCCTGGACAAGAATTATAACCACCAAATAAGGCCCTGCAAATTATAAACATTTTTCCCGTTCCCTTCCCACAGCTCATTACCCAGCCTACCCACTGCCACCAATCTGTTGTTTTGATCTTTGATTCTTGCACAACAGCTTCCTTAATATTTCAGCTACAGATCATCACGAACATAATTCTGCTCTGCATATGCAAGTGACTCTAACTGAATTCAGTTATTCAATAAAGTTACTATTTAAATTATGTTATGCTATATTGAGCAAAATATTATGCCCATGAAACTTTATATATATATATATATATATTCCTTCTTGAAAACTAGTAATCTTCTATGGACTTTCTTTTGAAGTTAATGTTTGACCACACATATACAGTATATCATTCATAGCTTCAAAACAAATGATATTAATTCTAATATTTATAACAAGGACAAATAAAACTGGAACTAAAAGATAAATTCTTATCCACCAGCAGATCTGTGTCACAGCATCAAAAAAACAGTATTGCCCTTCATATATATATATATATTTTTGCCTGCACATGTACAGCAAAAGACATCTCGATGCATCTTTATGCAAGTCAATTTGATACTGAAATTGTAATTTCCCATACCTAGAACTACATTGGTTGATTTAGAAGCATGCAGATACTTCTTGGTATTTGCGATTATTTTCATTTATGTCATGTCCCTTTCACCTTCATAGATTCTCAGTATAAATTGCCCCTGCTTAAGCATGCTGTGGATGTGCAAGTGATAAAAATGAGTATAAAGGTGATAGAGGACAACTGGTTTCTTTTGTAACTGAGGGGTTTTCAATGCAGACCTTCAGTTGTTATGGCAACCTTCAATTAATGAAAGTGTCATTGAAGCCATATCTCTTCCATACTTTATACAGTTATCTCCATTAAACATGACTAAATGTTCCTTTCTGTAGCCAGGGACATAGTTGCACTTAGAAACTATATTAGTAATATTAAATTAAAAATAACCTTACATTGTCTGATAAGGAAGCCCATCCTAAAATCTCATTCTGAATCAGTGTTTTTTAAAAGTTCATCCTGAAACTAATTGATAATTTGGTAATTTAGTAATAATCTAATTACTTATTATTTATTTATTTATTTGTTAGTATCAGTTATTTGTTTATTACTAGTTGATAACTTAGTAACAATCTACATTGATTAATAAATTGGTCTACAACAATTAGGAGAGTTTTTACATGTGTAATTCGTGCCAATACTATCACCATGCTGTACGGAAAATGTTTCCTGGTCGGTTCAAACAATTATTTATGATGGAAAATATTAAAATAATTAGCTGCATTATAAGGTATAGATTTCTACAGGGCATCTAATCTTTTCTCTCCCCTGGAACATTCCTCCCACACATATCTCACAGAACTGTATTTTATGACATCCGTTAATTAACTTGAAGAAGATAAAAAATACAAGATTACAGTACCTCTTGATGTGAAAATGAAAGGCAGAACATGAATCCATAATGCATGTGTCTCCGGTTCTGAAGTTGAGACCTTACACAAATATACTGACTTTTAGAAGTCTACAAAATAGCTCATTAGTGGCCAGTGACCTCCATGTTAACTACTGGGACAGAGAGAATGAGTGTGCACAAGTTTATTAATCGAGGTGTTAACTGCCTTTCAGCTTTAATACCTCCCTCTTTGGATCTCAGCTTGGAATAATGTAAAAGATAGTATGTTTAGAAAAGAAAATAAGCTGTGACTCATTCTCTAGTCTCTGTCCAACTCTCTCTCAAATGCAAAATTTGAGAAAGAGGTTAAAAACTATAGTATTTTCATGGGATAATAAGCTTGGACCTAACTGGTGTGATACTGGCTAGTGTAACTGTAAGGGAAGAGTATGAAGTGATTTCACAGTCAGCTATGGTCACTCCCTTCCTTCAGATACAACTGAAATGTAGCCCTAATGAGTCCATAAAAGTTGGTGTGTTGCGCAAATGTGTTAAATCTTTGGCTTAGACCTCTGATGACTTACTGAGCTCTGTAGATCTGTGTCAGTTTGTGTTGGCTGAACACAAGATCCATAGTTTTCGCCTAAAATTGGTAGTAAAAACTTGAAAAAATATCACATATCTTAAGAGGGAAACAAGCTATCACCATGAGGTTTTCAAAATTAGATTTTTATATTACTAAGTAGTCCTGTAGGGTAGATTATAGACTTTTGAATGTATTTATTTCATAAGGAATTAGCAAAAATAAGCAGAATCCAAAGCAGATGCTTTTATAAATATAAACTTCTCTCCTTTACTAGTATTTTCAAACTATTACAGAGTGAATACATGTTTCAAGTGACTTGAAGAAGACAGTCATGTCTCCTGGGTTGCATTAATTGAGGCTTTAAGTATACTGAAGGTGTTCAAGATCCAATTTTAGCTTGCATTTTTCATTTCATTAGGTTTTGTTTTAAACATTATGAATTTTCATCCACTAAAAGACACAGTCAGATAACATTACAAGTTTAAATTGAACCAGAAAAGCAAGGAAATTAGGTCTTGGCAGTACCAAAACTTTGAGCAAACTTTGTCCCTAAGGTGCTCCATTCCACTGAATGAGTTGATGATTGTTTGGAGTAAGGTCAAGCTCTGAAAACTGCAGTCCATGCTGATGGTATGAAGCTAAAGTTCCTATCCCATGATAATATTGCAATAACTACATATTTTTTCCATCTAGAATAATAATAATAATTTTTAAAAGACAGTTTAAAAATGTTTGCAAGTCAGTTATTCCCAAGGGTTTCCAGTCAGGTCAGGACATCAGAAATTTTATTTCAATAATTTTGAAACATGTCCTATTTCAGTTTTGACCTTTTAAGGTTTTTTTAGTTGGTTTGGTTCAATGTTTTGCCTTTTTACATATTAATTAGCTACCAGTGTGAAACACTGGAAAACGTTGCCCAGAGAGGTTTTGCAATTTCCACCCTTGGAAGTTTTCAAGACCCAACTGGATAAAACCCTGAGCAGCCTGGTCTGCTCTTAGAGCTGACCTTCCTTTGGGTAGTTGCTTGGAGTAAAAACCTCCTGAGGTCTCTTCCAACCTGAATTTTCTTATGAACCTATGATCCTATCCTGTGAGGGTCTAAAGATAAATTAATTTCAAACAGGAAAATGAAATTGTTCATATTGAAAGTCATTAGAATGAGATCTTTCAACACCTCAATGATTTTTTGCCATAATCCTAAATTAGTTTTCTCCAAAAAGTTCTATAAATCATTATTTACAGAAAACCAAACAAATGGAAGTCACTAGACACTGTATACTGAACACCTTTCATTTTGGCTACTTCCATTTTGTCGTAAGTGATTTTTATCAGAAATCTCGGTTGGTATTTTAGTATTAAAATTCAATGAGGTTCTGTTTTATACATGTACCACTCTGTCTCAAATAAGCAACCAAAAGTTCACAAAACTTGTCAGCCTCAGGGATAAGCAAATAGCAAGCACATAATGACATAGTGTTGTTTGCTTTTGTTTTCTCTTACTCGCAACTTCAAGTACTCTTTCCCGCTTCATGACCACAACGGATTCTTTCTCAATTATTAAATTCACCTGTCTTCAGTATTTTTTTTCTTCTGGACTCATTGCCAATTTTCCAACAACCACGTGAGGTCTAGTGATTATTTTTGACATATTTTCTTGAAGTAGCCTAGCAACAAAACATAACAAAGTTCATCTTTCAGGATGAATGAAACACAGGAAAAATGTAGCAATATTGTTCCAAATATAATAATTACCAAAGTCATCCTATTCTTTTCACTGTTATATTTGTACTGTCCTGAAGAAGCAGGGTTTAAAAGTGTGTCAAGCTCTGTTGTGCTCCCAAGATTTCCACAATAAATCAGTGGCTGTCAGTATCGTCTAGAAAATTTAAACTAAAGAAGTAGAAATATTTGAGAGCTAAGGAGTTGCAATACTAAGGACATTTCATAAAATTCATCCATATCTGGTATTTGTCTAGGTTAGGCATGTCAGATCAAACCCAGCCATCAGCTCAGTCATAGCAGTGCTAAACCAGATACTTGTAGTAGCTGTTCTCTGCCTATCTTTTCATTCTTCTGCCAACACTCTTTTTGAAGAGAAGTTCACCCTTGGAACAGTACTTTGTCCTGCACCTTTTGAAAAGATTTTCCCCAAACCAGGTTTCTGGGCGTTTCTGGAAAGTTTTCACAAGACCATTTTCACAAAACCTGTGGCTTCCCACTGTCTCCAATACAAGTTTCTGACTATGCACTCTTATTTCAAATAGTCAAAGTATTTTAAGTATAATTAAGGGGTAGAGATAAAAGAAAAGCTAAAATAATCCACAGAACCCAATTTATATAGTGTTTTGAGCTGAAGTGATTGCATAATGTCTCACTCAATATTATTTGTGGGATACAAACTTTAGACTTATAGATCATTGTGCACTATGTCTATGCAGAATACTGCTGTAGGGACAACAGAGCAGTTCTTTCCCACTTAAAGTGAGAAATTTTCATAAATAGAATCTTTTCTGTGTACTGGAACTTGGAATAGAACCTAATGATCCAGACCATTACGATAATATATTAAGAGATGCTTTAGAGGATAGTAAAATTACATACAATAGAATACTTATCTAAATAAGATTTTCTTGATAAATACTTGTTTGTTTGGTTGGACTTTTTTGCAAGTATCTACTATTTGGTAGGTTTAGTAGTCTGAAATATGGCATAGGAATTTTAAATGTTACTGTAGTAAAGTGAAAAAATGATTACCCCTAATTGATAGTTTTTTTTTCTGGCTGTAATTTCTAGAGGCAGTTCTAATGGAAAATATCATTACAAACATTTTAAAGGCTTTGCACTAATGTGTTATCTGTGAGCTTTGTTAATCTGCAGGAAATGAGGGATTGACTGACACTCAGAATGCATTGGAGCCCTAATCTGGAAAGACAGATAGACAGAAAGAAAATGAAGAGAAGGAAGAAAGAAGGAAGGAAGGAAAGAGAGAAGAAAAGAGAAAGAGAGAGAGAGTGAAAAAAGCAAGAGTGAGAGAGCAAGAGCAAGTGAGTGAGTAAGAGAGAGGAAAGAAGGAAAGAAGGAATGGAGATGGAAGGACAAAGGGAGGTATTTCCCTTGATTGCCTTCAATACAAAAAGTATCTCTAGTAATTAATTCTGACACCAAAGTTATTGGCACAGAAGCTCTTTAAAGTAGACTTTTTTTATTGTTCTATGTGATGGTCAGCTCAATCAGATCTTAAAATATTATAAAGCTCTTGACTGCAACAATATCTTAAATGAGGCCAATATCACACAATATGCATGTAAATAACTAACAATTTATTCTAAAAACATTAAAAAAGAACACTCAAAAGTTGTTTTGGATATACCTTTATGATATCTGCAGAAATAATTTCCATATGCAGATTGACTTTGTTTGGCAATGACCCTTGCATAGTACAGCTACAATATCAACCTTTCTTATTATTCTATATTATACTGGCAGAAACTAACTGGGAAAAAAAAAAAAAAAAGCTTATCTTTTCTGGTTATATCACCTTCTCCCTTTTTCAAAAAGATCTGAAAAAAATATTTATTAAATAATTTCCATCCAAAATCAGTTTCCCCTGAAGTAATCCCATTGATTATAGAGATCATTCAGTCAGGTCCATATTGCCTGATGTCTGTTTACAATTTCAAGTTATAGATGAGACGAAAAACACTATGGTTTAATGCCCTCATGACTTGCATTCAGGATTTCTTTTAGTTTAGACACTGCACAGCTTTGGACAAATCGCTTGCAACTTGAACTCAGTTTTTCTGAAAAACAAAGACAATGTTATTTACTGTTCCCAAGAACACTGCAAGAATTAATATTTGCAGTAAGATTGTTATATATCAGATCCCATTTTACCAAGAAAGAGCAAGTGTACCTCTTGACTTTTTAAGTATTTTGTGCTCCTATTCACAGTTTTAAAATTAAGACTTACTTTATTGTACATCACAAACATATGAATATTTACTGCCATACTGTAGATGTAAGATTTACAGAATCTAACCATGTGTGATGAAACCAGGAAAATACAGTTTGCCTTCCCAACAATTCTGTATTATTCTAATATACATTACAGATCATAATAACTGTTTGAGGCTCTGATAATAAGCTTTGAAAGTATTTTCATGTTGTAAGTGATATAGGGCAGATAATATCGGATTCTAATATATAAGCCAATGACATTTTTAGTGCATGTTCCAGTGGTACAAAGAGCTACTACTACATAATAAATACCTCTGATTTTATTGCAAAGCTGGGAGACATTTCACCATTGTAACATGTACTAAATAGAACTTTTATTTCTATTATGCCAAATAAATGAAGTGAAGCAACAAAGAAGTATTTTAAATGAAGTGTATTATCGGGATAAAGCATACAGAAGATTAAATGAGAAGGCAAATCAGAATGGTACTTTTGAGTAAAATCAGTTCATTCTAAAAGAAAGTCGAAATTTGAGAGATATATTGGCTGTGTGAAATTCAAAGATATCTGTGCCCTAGTATGTAATATCTCCACTTCCTTCCCAAAGGGTAAAACAAAAACAAAAACCTACACTAATACACTGTACTAATATAACATCTGAATTAACTAGAGAACCCTAAATAATATAATCTCTCTCACAATAAAAGAGTTGATGCAGTTGTGTCTGTATTCTATAATCACAATTACTATTAACTTTAAAAGGATTTCTATACACAGATTGCTCCCTGGATTGGAACTCCAATGTTGGTAAAGTACAACTTGCTGATTTTATTGAATTATTTGTCTAATTTTATTTTCTGTTTTGTTCATGTTTCTCAATCCTGTTTCTCCATTTTCTTTTGCAATACTAGTTTCTATGGAAACAGCAATGACAATTGCTTGAGTGGAGTTTAATGATGTCAACTAGTGCTGTCTGAAATCTGTTTATATAATAGATTGAAATATATGTTATGTTATCTGAAATATCTTTCCATGTATGATGATATCAATGTCTGGATCTGTGGCTTAACATAAAGGATGCTCCATATATCTAGCTTAGAAAAATCTATATATTACATCTCCATAAAATACAGTTATCTGTTACTTAGAGTGAAAGCCCATGTGCTGTGAAATGATTTAATACTACATTGTGCTGCAGCTGCTGCTGCAGAAATAACTTTGTAGCACTCTCTCTCCCTTCCTAAATGCTTTTCTCTCTATAGCTTCATTTTTCAAAATGCTTCTTTACAAATATAAGGATTCCTTTACTGAGCTTTTAAGATATTAAAAAACCTGGTATCTCACTGAAACATGTTATGTTCCTGCAGTCATTAGGAAGATGCAAGTCCTCTGTCTTGAGTGCATGCAGATGCATTTTGAACTAAGGAGGGAATAGGTTTCTTGTATTCCTTTCCATTTTGGCTGGAAGTAGACACAATTTTATTCAGGTCTTCTACTGGGAAATCTGAATTCCTTGTTCTTCACTGCAACATTCATCAACAGAAAAAGGATTCCTCAAGATCTCCAATTCAAAACCTGTTAGTTCGATGTTCTGGATTAAATGTTAAGCCATAGCAGAATTAACAAATGTTGATGATCAGTTTGCTATCATTAGCCTTTAGAGTCAATATGCTCTTGCAATGAGTGAGGCACTTAATCCTCCGAGAACGCCTCTGCTCTGCAAAGCAAGTCCTCACACACATGAGCACGTCATCCTGATGCTTTTACAGGCTGACTTGTATTAAGTGATTGTGCATTTTGGCATAATGCTTGGTGATATGGCCAACTGCAAATGTGAGGTAATTTTAACTAATTTAGTCCTCAATGAATGAGTATTTGAAAGATAAGACGGTCTCTATCCTTACTGTCAGTAGAAGATTTCTCTGTCATTGTTGACAGCATTCAAATCTACAGAGAAGGAAGTGTAGAAGGAGACTGGGAGCCAAGAGTGGAGCACAGAAGAAGAGAAGAAGCAGCGAGAACTCAGGTAATTGGGGAGACCAGTGTTGGAGGAAAGGAATGTGAGTGGGAAATGATTGAGACGGTTTGGGGCAAAATCCAGGAGATGGATAAAAAGAGAAGAGGGAGTGTTTTAGAGGAGTTCCAAACATCTGATGGGTTTCCACAGCCTGCCTAGAAATGGGAGAGGGGAACCAAGTGGAAGAGAGGGCTGGAAGGGAAGCTATTTTAATCAGAGGACGAATGAGAAGAGCAGTCACTGAAACTTCAGCGGAGATCCCTTCTGCTGAGCTCACCCTTAACACTCTGCAGCTCCAAACCTTTGTCTCACCTACAGTAGTTACTTTCTCCTTTCTTGTGCTTCCCATTCAGAAGATGTGCCCTTCCTCTTTTTGTACAGATATGCATATTAACCATTTTGCCTACTAGATCAAGACTACCAAGCAATCAGGATTCCTCTGGCATCATCTGTATTTACTATGAAACAATCCATAAATTTTATGAGTTGTATTTTCTTATTTACTTCAGCTCACTGGCGGAAAAGTTGAATAGTATGACTGTTATTCTACTAAGAAAAATATTCATGCAACAGTTATTCCTTTTGACTACTGTCTTCCTAAGAGTTCCAAAATATTATGTCCTTAATCCGTTTAGTATGTGTTGTATTTACATCACTTTGGCATAGATTCCAATCCTTTAATTTTTTTAATTAATTTGATCAACCATTAATTTGTCTAAAAGTGATTTGAATCTCAGCAGCCTTGATTACTCAGGTCATTTTGTTCTTCTAGAAGACTTAAATATGTAGTGTTTTGGCAAACATTTATTACAAGGCTTATTAAAAATGAATATGACTAGGCTCAAAATTTCATCAGCCTTTTTTTTTTTATGTTGGGTACAAGTGGCCCAGGCCTACTGCTGTTTATTTTTAGTAGGTGTTGCCTTGCCTCCTCCTCAGTTCCTGAAGAACTGGAAAGATTTTGTCAGCATTATATTTTACAAACACATGTATTCAGTTCCTCTCTAATACAGAGTTTAAATGCTGGTTCATACATCTCTCTTTACTGCTTCATAAACATTTTACACTGGTACCTAATAATGTGTCATTACCATTGTCAACTCAGTTTGAAAGAAAAAAAAAATCCAGGAGTGTATTAGATACTAAGAATAAGTTTCATTCCTAGGTCCACCAGAGCTACAACTCAGTCTATCAGTTCATTTCACTTAATAGTGAATAGCTATTGTTTAGAGAAACAAGGCTGAGAGAGATTGGAGATCAGACATGCTGAATCATGATCTGAGGTTAGAGAAAATGTCTATTAAAGAAATTCAATTTGCATTGTTTTAGGGTCATAAATTACTATTTTTCTTGCTCTTCTTAGTCACAGGCTTTTGTTATACCTTTTAGCCGTGGCAAGTTGAGAGCTAGAATGCTGTTGAACATTTGAATAGAAAAATTGGAACCTATCCAAACTATGAAATTCCTAAGTGGAAGCAGGATGAGAGGTCCTCCTAACAATTTCAAATTGGAAGCAGTTTCTAAAGTTTTCTCCAAGAAGGGTCACTTTAAGAATACATTTTCTACCTAAAACTACACTTTCTTATTGTCATTGTGCTTTCCTGATGAGTCAAATTCATTCTAGACATTAACAGACAAAAGACTGGTTCAAGGTCTGAATCAGAGAAACACAGCAACAAAGCAGCAGAAAAAAATGCAACAGTAAACATTCACCAAGCTCACAAATCTTATGGAACAAAATTTGCAGAAAAGAAAATTAATAATGGGAGAAAACTGAGAGAAGAATCCACCCACAGAGACATTTTGTTGTTCTATTAAGCAGCTGAAAATGAGGAGGAGGTGGTTGCTTCCAAGTGCTTTTAAAATTGTTTGCTTTTGTTTCATGAGGTAGTCATGAGACTCAGGAGAGACAGAGACCTTAACCCACCACTGTATGAGGTAAGTGCAAGTCACAGCTTCTTCCAGAAAGCTCAATTGTTATCTAGATATGTCCAAAGCATTGTGCAAAATATGTAGAAAAATATTACAGCATTTATATCCTCTGTTTAGGCTAAAAGCAATAAACATTTTTTTTCCTCGTAGAGCTGATTTGCATTAGGGAAGCTCCCCTTTGCTTGTAACACAACTATCTGTAGTAGTTGCAGCTCCTGAACACAGCTTTTATTCAAAATGAGGCCAACCAACTATCAAGCATCTTTCAGGAATGGCACTCAAAGAAAAGCGAAGTCCTTGAGAAGAAATAATCTAAGGCAGGCTGTGTCATCTTACAACATTTTGAGACTATCATCTAGAGTCATCATGGTCATAGTATATCTGAGCTTTCTGTTTCTGAAGAGTTGTAACAAATCATTCACTCCAGTGTTCCCACCCCTGGGTCTACTCATGGATGGAGAAGCTCCTATTACCTCTTTCTGTTTCTATCTCCTTGTTATACATTTATCCCTTCGCTCTTATTCATTAACCTCTTTAGCTTCTCCCTTCTAGAATTCCAGCTCTTGCTTTCCGCTATATTTTACACAGAGGTTTGTTTTTTTTGTTTTTTTTTCAGGGGTGAACAGTATAGTCTCTGCAGGCAAAGGAGTAACTCATTAGCCATTGGTTTATAGCTCTTGGCATCATAACTTTTCCTAAATTCAGCTGAAGATATCTCAGGGAAGACTACATACCAGTTTCTACTGTTTGCTTGTTCATTTTGTTTTGTTTTGTTTCGTTTTTGTTAGCTGTTAGTCTTGGCTTAACTCTAATAGGGAAATTGTTATGGAAAAGCAAAAGACACTTTTCTGGCATGAAAGTTCTCTTCACTGACCTACCGGATCTCAAGTGCCTGCTCCAATGTATAGGCCCACTAAAAGAACAGATTTGTCCTAAATAAAGTTACATAGTTCATTAACCTCATTCTAGGACTGGTTGCATCTAAGACAAACATAGTAAATTTTAATCCAAAAAATTAAAACTTAGCCTAAAGAATAAGCAAGATCCTCTAACGGAAGTTTAGGCCAAATGTATCGTGAAGGATTCCTTTCACTGTCACTGAGGATAAATAATACATTTCAATCTAATCTATCATTGATTCCTCACTTGGCAGTGAACTTCTGATCCAGCTGGAAATTTTTTTCTTCTTCTCACAGAAACTAACACTCTTTTCAGAAATATTGGCATAAGCTGAAAAAAAGTAACAATATTCATGATTTTATTCTCTCATGGATACAGAGCTCTGTGGACACTGCAGGTATGTATTTTTGACTGGAAGGCCATTTTGGTATCTTTATTTAACAGCTAAATAACTAAGGATACTGATAAGGTAAATAAGAAGAGGAACATTTAATTTTTTTTTCTTGTTTTTCTTAAAGATGCACAACAGATTTAATGAACACACTGTAAAGAAATTTGCAATGTACTATTTATAAGTGTTATTAGTTGAGATATATTGGGGTTATAGTGGTTTTCTAGCCTCCTGAGTATATTTAGATCCATTTTCCATCTGTCTTTAATTGGCAATAGTCCATTTTAACATTTGTTATAAAAAATATTTTCTCATAAAAAACAAAATCCTATATTCCCTTTTATCTTTGGAAAAGACATAGGAAAATAAGAGAGAAAGAAAACACATGGGAAATAGAAGAAAAGACCTCATGGCTCACTAGGTTCAGAAAACAGTCTGTTAGAAGATGCCACTGGTCTAATAGTAGAAGCTTTCTTTTAATTTCAGCTTAAAATACTTCTGCCTATTTTATTTACATTTATTCTTTACATGCTAACTTTAGTTCTTTTGTTAAAAGGCTATTTTTGCTTCTGTTTCTCCTCATATATTTAAAGGAAACAACCTTCCCAGTCTTTGTTTTTCAAGGCTAATTGAGTCAAGAACTTTTATTGTCTTTTGGTGAGCTGGAATCAATTCTCTGTTCACTAATAATCCTACAAGCTGGTCCTTGCATTTGCTTGTTTTGAATTCTTCTTTTTTAATCATATTTGACCAGAACTGTAAAGCCAGAGTGGCTTTACCAGTGTCTTGTATAATAGTACTGATACTTTCCTATCTCTACTGGAAGTATCTGGTATATGAATATACGGTCTTTCCTCAAAGCTGATTCACACTTCTCACTTTTTTTCTTTTTTTTTTTTGTCCCCAATCAGCTATGTCCACATTTTTCTTCCTCACCATCCTTTCCAATTGTTAGTATGGACATTGATAGCTAAATTTCTCAAATCTCAAGTTATGCACTTGGACCTTGAGTTTAGAGTTTACAAAATGGATTGTGAGACCAAACTGCATATTCAGACAGAAACTTGGTGCATAAAAGTAGTCAGGAAGTAACTCCAAGAACACCAAGAAAATCTTTGCATTTAACTTTGTGTTCTTCCTTATTGTATCAACTTTTTAAAATTATGTATGCATAATGAGACAAAAACATCTGATTGGAGGATTTAAATGCAGTGTCAGTATAGGTCTAGTGCTAACTGAAGTTAAAATTGTCTAATAAATTTTGTCTATTAATAAAGACAGTTCTTCCTGAAACTTCAGTCTCAGACCAAGGGATACACAAAGTGCGGTTAAGAAAAAGCACAAGATTGTGGTGGAAGTGACCACTGTTTATTAGGGAGTGAATGTTCTATTAGAGGCACAGTAAATATATGAACATAAAAGCAAAAGTCTTCCAAAACCTTTTTTTTTTTTTTTTACAAGAGCTAAATGTGGAGGAGTTGTCAAACAATAATTTGCTCTCATCCTGTGGAAAAGTGAAATAACATCCGAATCTACAAAAAGGTCTCAGAATCTGATTAAGAAAGACAAGATTAAACACTGTTCTTCTGCTGAAAACAACATAAGAAGAAACTTTGAAAGTTTATAACACGTTATTACTGGAACCAACTTGGACCGTTTTCCACTTTGAATGATTCCTTAGACAAGCTTTCAAAATAATCCTACAAGAGACATTTGTATTTGAACTACTGTTTTAGTCTTCTCTGCATTAGGAGAAAAAGCAGATCGACAAGTATATAATAACAGAGCAGTAAAAAGATACAAAATAAAATTGAGTGAAATTTTGAAATGCTGAAATTGACTTGCTCAAAGGTAGCATGATATTCAGTGCCACTGAGAAATAATTAATGGAGAGAAATTCTGAGACTTTGCAAAAATATAATGAATGTTTTCAGACCCTTCTTGAGCAACAAGAAAAAAGTTGTGTGTACCCTTAGACAAAATCACTCTGATAGGACGTGGCCACCTGAAAGTCAAGTTGTAGAAGCATCTCAGAAAAAAAAAAAAAAAAAAAAGTATTGAAGTTTATCAGCTTCTGAGTTAACATAGCATGAATGTAGAACAATGAATCACTTTTCCTTTGTATATATCATGACTAATTTTTTTCAGAAAAAAAGCCCCAGATCTCTGGATGAATATAAGTGAGAATCTTGTCTTCTAGTACTGTATTCTAACATAAGAGAAAAAGCAGAGTGCAGAGTTCTTTACTACAAGGAAATAATCTAGCATTTAGAATTGTGGGAACAAATGACTGCAAGAGACATCCTCACTTATAAGTCTGTACCTTGCAAGAGCAGGCATCCATGTAATGGATGCTTAATTCTGAATAGTCTATAGACCATGTCCCTCTACTTATAGGATTTAATATGTTTCACAATACGATGCAGGAGGAGTCTTGGAGAAACTGAGTACACCAAGGGTCAAAATGACTTTTTTATTAGTTGGCATTTTAAAAGACTACTGAAAGGTTTCTCATAGATATGAAAGGGACTGTGGTTTGCTATTAACACTACTGTAGGGTGTTCTACCTGTTATCGTTTTTCAGAAAGCAGCTGTAGCACTAGTAAAACTTCCTCCTGTCTTAGAAACATACCAAAAGAGAAGTCAGAGACCAAAATCTGAATAACACTTCAATATCCACAAGAAAAACTCAGTGGTAGATGGAAAAAAAAAAAAAAAAAAAAGAATATCTTATCATCTTATTCCTACTTTGTGAAAGAAGGACATGTGATGGTTCTTTACTGTAAAGGGGATTTACCTGGCATCTAAACCTAACTTAATAAATGGAACAGATATGTTGCACATCAAGACTCACCAAGTCATTGCATACTACAGAAACATAACTAGAAAGATAAAAGAGTTTCAGAGGAAACACTGTGTATCACCACGGATACATCAACTATCTCTGATGCATGCGAGTCCTCCATATACCTCTGATGTGTCTTTTTGTAGTGACAGATGGATTCAGGGGTAAACTTCTATAGCTAGGAAAGGAAATGTTCATTGCCACGTTCTGTGGGTTAACTGGCCACAGCTGAAAAGAACAGTAGGGATTAGGATTTGACTGGATCCCACAGATTTTAGCAAGAGTGTGTTGAGACTGCATTGCTCTATCTTCCTCACCAGATGTTCAGGGCTAAGTAGCTTGTAAAAACATATTTCACTATTCTAAATGTGAAAAACAGATTTTGGCAAGTCAGAGTAGTTGAGGAATCATCTGAACTGTATACTTCAGTACACCCTGGGGCAGATACATGTTTCCCCATCTGCCTTTTGAAATAAGTGAAGGCTTAAAACTAGTGATGTGTCTCAAAAAAATAGTAATGAAACATTTGGAGATCTTGTGGGTGTCCATATAATAGCTGATGACGTGGTAATACCAGTGTCAGCTTCGGCAGAATACCATGAGATACTAGAAAAGTTTATGTCAAAAGCCCAAGTAGAAAGTATCAAGTTAATTTCAATTGATCCAGTTTATGGTAAAGAAAAAACATCCACAAAAGCATACACCCCATGAAAGAAAGCAAGCCAGCTGACAGAAATGTTGAAGCTACAAAATGGATACCATGGGCACCAAAACACACAGAAGTTCTTAAGGCTTTTGGGCTCATGGATGAAATATGAGATAGATCAGCTAGTGTGATAATTTCTACATGAGAGTGTCACTTGACAAAGATTATATGAATGTGAGAGGCCCAAAACCAGACAGAGTGCTCTGTGACACTCCATCATGTGGCTTCTGTGATCCCAAGAAGCCAGTCACAATTCAAGATGTATTGAATTTCTAGATGTTTATCAACATAGCTAACACAAATAATGATTCTGCTTCAATATCATGAGTTCTGATAAAAAAAGAACAATATGATCCTCAGATTATGAAGAAACTCCTGACCACTGCATTCATCTTAGGAAATACTGTTATTACTGAAGTCTAAGCACATTTGGATCGTAAGTTGCTCAAAGATATTTTCTCTCAACCTCTCAAAAGTTGCTTCCAAAACGTGATTCACGTGTCTACCGGGTACGTTTATTGTGGACACTAAAAATGTGTTCAAACATACTGCAGAATCAGATAACGAAAAGATATTAGACGTATGTACTCTACACTTAGTATGCTTTTTTGAACAAATTGAAGGACATATGGAAGGATCCTGTAATGTAAAACTAGACTGGTGGTCTCTTAGTATAGAAGAAAACAAGGATGAATATGCAAACTATAAGCACAGTGTGACATCTTGGATTTTGAAAGATACGGTTTCATTACAGTGTGACAAGATGATTTCTAAGAAAACTAAGTACACAATGTTAAAAAATGTTTATGGACACACCATAGCATTTAAAGAATGAAAGCTCAAGACATGAACATAATGTATTGGCTAGGTATGATTTTGCATATAGCACAACTTAGAGAAGTGTATATTCTTTGTCAGGAACAGGGGCCAAACCTGATGGCTTATTTGAAACCATGCAGATTTATGCAAGAAATCTGTACAAATGCAAAAAAAATGCAGATTTATTTCCATGGCATGAAGAGGTTATTTCAGGATGAATCAGTATAATCTATGCCAACTTAAAGCAACAGGGTCAAGTAAAGATAGAGCCAAATAAAGTTTTGCTATTTTTATTGAGTCTGGGAGATTTTAGGGACAGAGCACAGAACATAGGGTGAGATTCAGAAGAATGATTGTAGCCAGTTATGATGATTTCTAAAGGATGAGCACTTTTCAGAACACACAAGCTCTTCTCATTTTTATCCTGACATGGTATCTGAATGCCTTCTAGTGGTATACTAAACAGTGTGAGCGGAATCTGTGATTCTTTTTTTTTTCTGAACTCTGGAGTAAAAAAAGCAGATAGATGTTTTCTTAAAATAAATCTTATATTTTTTTATGTATGCATTCTGCACTCTCTGTTTGCATTTCTGCATAGCAGCTGGATATACACACAGTCCTAATGCTTGGCTCATGTATGAAACCTGTTTTCCTAGTGCTCCCATGGGTGTGAAGATTCATGGCAAAAGTGTGGTGATTTCACCATCCAGCAGGCTGTGGTATACTGTATGGAGTCTGAATATTCATACCAGAGGATAGATAGATATTGTTCATCTTGCTTCTTCAAATGGAAAATGACCCAGATAACAGCAGCCTTATACTGCCTCCCACACAGAACAGACCTCACAAGGTGTGTCATGTAATTGGCTGATACAAGAAAACTGCTAAATGATAGATAGAAACTCAGCAGATGAACCCTTTAAAACAATGAATAATGGTACCAATAATGTCATTTGTTAAAGATTAGGATTATATCAACATTTTCATTGAAAGCCTTTTAAATTCAGTCTAAGTGGAGACAGTTTTTCAAGACAACAGACTTCACAAGTTAAAGGCTGGTATCCTTTCCTTTCTCATTTAGCTGTTGCTCTCCTTAGGCGATTCTTGGCATAGATGGTACATCTTCTCTGCACTGCCTTTTCTGTAAATGCTGCAAAATAACCCTAGCAGTCCTTCTGAATATTATAGAATTACTGGTTGGTGGCAAATATTTTTATTCTGATCCATATCTGTTTTTAAATTTATATTCTACCACAGAATTAGTTTGCATTTTCAGATGATGCTATTGCAATTCCCTAACGATGTTCATTAGATAAAATTCTTTTATTGTATTACAGCTCCATAAAGAAAAAAACAGTTTATCGATTAAAAAGATATACAAACTTATTTCAGTGACAGTCTCCTTTTCTTAGATAAATTTTGAAGATACAGCTGAAGTCTGAGTACTGTTAATATAAAGAGCCAAAATGACTACAAATAAGTAGCTTACAATGAAACTTACAATGAAACAATATTTGGATGCATTTGCTGGTAGTTAAAATTTATCACAAAAATAAACATTCTAAAGTTTTAGAATTAAAAATTTTCAATCAGAATTTTAACAGATTAAATAATTACACCTGTAATAATAAAGTAGTCTTAGGAAGACTTTTTATATTGTTTCTCTTATTTCAGTAGAAAAAATAAAGGAAAGGCTACATTTAGTATTTCTTTCTTGTTTTCTAAGGACATTTCATACATTAGAAGTTGCCCTATATTTTGGAAGGTTAGCTAGCACTAAAAATGAATCTAACTCTCCATACCCTTGTGCTAACACACTGAAAGTAATAAAATGATGTTATGGCAAATACAGAAGTTTGGTAGATGAAGATATATATTTGAAGCTTTGTATAACTGCTTAAAATCTACAGTCAAAATTATTAAGTAGTATTTTTTTTTTTGGTTATTCATTTAAAATACTTCAGATTAGATTCCTTCCTGACTTTCACACTCCATTTTGCCAGGAAATTGGTATGAAAATTTAGGCTAAAGGCAAAATAATCATTTTAATCTATGGCAGTTCTGAAGAGTACAGACTTTACTGAAGAGTAAGTAGTGTTTTAATGATTATCTGGATCACTAAATGTCTGCCAAAATGCAGCCTTCCCTCAAGTGACTTAAAGTGATATTCAGTGACAGTTTTTTTCTGTGTATTATGACTGGGCTCCTGCTGTGTGATACCAGAGGCAATATATTTTCACATCATGGCAAATCACACTATAACTTATGTCTTGTAAGGTCTCTAAAACATAAAACATAAGCTTTTCCTATTTGTGCATTACATTGGAAGCTCCTCCCACTGAAGTACAAGTCCACTAAATTCAGCTGGAGAATTCATAGGTGCAGGATTGGTTGATCATTGTTCTAGGAAACTGAAGAAGCAGAACATGCATTTTCCATATATCTTGATTTCCCTCAGAACTAAATATATTCCTAAATATATTGCAGAAAAGTCTAAATACTGTGAAAGAGAAATAGAGTCCAAAAGTACCAGACATCTCTCCAACAGCACAAGAGACTAGTCTTTGACAGACCCAGAGGCATCTGTAAAGTTGCCAATGCAACCGGCAGTGAAGCTTGCCAAAGAAGCAGAAGCCGCTGATGCAGTAGCAGTTTCTTCAGCTTGTCATTTTGGGCCCTACGATCCTAACGCAGGAGGAAAGAAAGAGACTAGCAGTGTGGCATAACCGGCAGAACATTAGCATGTACCTTTTCAAAAACTAGGCTATTATGACAATGTGCGATTGCATTTTGATCAATATATAGTTTCTTTTCATTGGGTATAAAGTTAAATATACCTATTTACCTAATATATATACCTAAATTTACCATCTAAAGGCTGCACAATTTTAAAAATGGAGAGGTCTATGTTTGAGAATACATATATTTGCGTATGGCACTGTATGATTCCAGGCAGGTTTGTTGTTGCGGTTCACACAGCTAGGGCCCACTCACAGGCAGCAGTCAATGACATCAAGATTATGGTGGTAGCTAGAATATAGTCTCTGTTACCATACGCGAGTATCTCAAATTTCTCTTCATAGGATTAGAAGAAAATGCTACAGAGAAGAACTTGAGGTGCAGACTTACTGTGGGTTAGGGGATAGGACATCTGTACTCCAATCAGGGCCTACTTCAATAACTTAGTGTATACATTACAGAACCAGATCTTTCTGGCTGAGTCATTCCATTACTCCAGAAATGCAGGGAAGAAAAGATGTAACATTCCCTTTCTCCAAGATAAACATCTTTAGATGCATTTTTTTTTCCTTGTAAAACCATTATTAATCTTATTGAAATGGCAAACTACTTAATTTAGACATAGCATCATTGATTTTCAGATCTATTCTATGCCCTGAAAAACAATAAATTCAATGATAAGCTACAGATATTGAGTAACACAGCTGTATTCATAATTTGCACTACAGGTATACCAACAGTGTGGGGAAGTTCTTATTTGTGATAAAATATCTGACAGAGCAGCACAATTCATATCCTGAACCAATTATAGGCTTTGTTGGTATATGAAAAATAATTCAAAAAAAGCTATCAGAAAATAAGGAGGATCTTGGGAAAAAAAGCAAAGGTTGGAAAATCTATAAATCCTTAACAAAAGAATTAAAGTAAGTAGACAAGTATGCAGGAGAAAGGTAATACAATAACATGCTACATAAATGTGCTTTTCCTGGATGACAGGCTTGAGGCAACAGTCTTTGAAGCTACTGGAATATAGTCAGAGTTTTGCTACTTTTATCTCATGATAAGATTTCTCCACAGTTATTTCTTTGTCTACTTTTCAATTTATTTGGTTCTTCTTTTATTCTATTTTTTCTTCTTTTTCTATATAGATTTCTATATGTGAATAAGAATCAAATCTGTAGAAATTCTTTTCTGGGGTAAGACAGCTGAATGCTTGAGTTAGTGATTGGGATACAGTTGAGTTTCCCTGGGTCCCAGTTTGACATGCTGAATGTCAAAGCTGAATGCTGAATGTATAGGCTGAACTATAATGGTTTAATCTGTGACAGTAGAGAAGCTATTATTACATTAATTTACTTCCTGTAAATGTGAATTTTAACTTTAAAGAGTCATTCCTATATTTGATTTCATAGTTAATTAAATATCGGAAATTTATATGTGATTGAAGAAGATAAAATAGACAGAAATATTATGCATAAAAGTAAAAAGATATCATCTCTTCCAAGCATCTTGCTGGTAATGGTTACAACCACAGCCCGGGAGGAGGAATTTTTCCACTGTGCTTACCAGGATGCTTGGCATTCAGGTTTCGATCCTTTCTTCACATATATAGATATTGCACCACTGGCTAACTTGAGCAGAGCTCCTTCTGATTTACATCAGTTTAGCAAAAGTAGAATGCCACTGTGTTGCTGGAAGATGTGGCCTCCAGTGTTCATCCCCTGGACATGCACCTAATGAAATCGCACATTCTGCAAACAAAAACTACAGCCAATGCAAAGGTCCTAAACCATGTCTATGTTAAGAGTTTTATTTCTGATGAGCTGAGCATTCTCAGCTGTCATCAGCTTTCTGCCAGGTAGAGTGCAAATAGTCATGAATGACTATTGTATGAATGACTATAGCACTTGTTGACTTGTTGGAAGAAAGTTGTCACTGCTATTTGTCACACTTTCTTTCAGTTAACCATAAAATTTATACAGAGTCATTTCCACTGTTTTTCATCAAGGAGTCACTACAGAAATTGCTCAGTGGGTAAATTCTTTTGTAAATTGACCAAAGAGATCTACTAATGCTGTCAAAGGTATTAATTACAATTTTAATAGAGTTTGGATTAAAGATATGTAAATTGGAAGCATCTCAGTCTTAGTGGAGCTACAAAACTGATTCCACACCCAAACACAAATCTAAGCCATACACATTTTATCCTGATATTTTTTATGTATATCAGAACCTCACAGTTCAGAAGTTTTAATAATAATAATATAGATGGTTCCTTCACCATTAACTCTTCTTTTTTCCCCTTACTTTGGAAATGATACACAATGGATAAATTCCAAAACCAAGAACGTTTTAACACAGCCTTGCCTGTGTTATTTGGAAAGATTTTGCCTTAAACACTTCAGCTCTCAAATGTACATCTGCATATGTTTGACATTTAAAATTAAATCTATGGCTTGCATAATTGTTAACTCCTTTCTGAAAGATAAATTTATTCATGGTCCCTTTCTCCAGACCCTCAGTTAAAGACAGGAAATTATCCTGTAAACATCCATTTGGATTGAGTAACCTGAAGCTGGCTCCTGAATTTTTGATCTGTCCGACTCAAATAGCTCTTTGGAGTTTCCCTGGTTGTAGAAAATCTCTGCCACGCATCTCCCTGGTGTAAGAATATTAATCTGTGGCTAAGAATATTAATCTTGTGCTGAAATGCAGCCTTGGGTTTAACTATTTCTTGGAGACACACATCATGACACTCAAAGACATTCAAGTCCTGTGTGTTTCCCTTAAGTTCTTCTTCTTGTGCTTGTAATGTATTTGTTGAATATTAAACTCCATTGACATACATCCCACTAATAACCTTAACTGTTTGCAGCATAACAAATTTTTGTAACAAGGAAAAAAAGAATCACCTTATACTTCTTTCCCACTAGAGATATACAACAAGTTATTTCAGTCATTGAGGCAGAGTCCAAATGTTTCTGGGAGAAAAACTTCATACAAGTTCAGGTTCAAACTTTAGCATTTATTTTGAAAGAAAGACAAATAAGAAAAAATCTTCTATTGAGTAGAAAATTATCATCTATAGCACCATTCTTTTCCCAAGTTACACCTCAGAGAAAGACTTTCTAAGTTCTTCCATATCCCAAATTGCTGTGGGGTAATTTGACAAGTGATTTCCAAACTGTCAAAGCTTTTAACAGGAGTACTGTGGGAGCAGATGCAGTCATAATGCTTTGTAAGAAATTTAAGTATTTTAAGCAAGCAAGTCTCTGTAGGCAGGTGTTTTACAAGGATTCCATGAAGTTAAATGAGTATCAAAGATGCCAAAATTCTACAAATTAGACATCAATGAAAAATAAAAGCATTTTAATTCCAAAAAAATGTATGCTACTTTGCATTCATGGATTTTCTTTTGATTTCTTGTTAAGTTTTTGCTTTTGTTTGCTTTATTTTTGCTATAGGACTGTAACATCATGTCATGTTCTCTATTAACTTTCTAGTTTAGCTATTCAATTTAAATAGCTAAGAAAAGTCTTATTTTTATTTGAAGTATAAACGTTGTAAAAACTATAAAGGGGTTTTGGTTTTACATTGAGATGGAGACTGAACTATGGAGGACAATTCAGACTTGAAATGACATGGGGAAGTGTAACTCTATTCATGGAAGAAGAGAATGGTTGAAATGTGTGAGAAAAGAGACGAATAAGAAAAGAATGAAAAAGAGATGAATAAGGACAGTAGTTTTGAGCATAGAAAGAGGGATTTTTTTAAATCTGTAAATCATAAATGCTTTTCTTTGTGCTATATCTGATTTACGTAGGATTTCCTACCTGAGTGCTCCACGAAAAGCAAGAGGAAAGAATGCTGTTCATATACAGTGGCAGGTTTCACTTTGGCGATAGTGGGGTCTATCCCCACCAGAGCTTTATCACCCTCACTAAAATCTTTGTGTGTCTTTTTTCCCTTCTGTGCTAACTATAGACAGCATATTTTCTAGGACGATGCTGGACATCAGACCAGGAAAAACCCTCTACATGTGCAGTGGGGATCCCTGCCAACTAAAAAGCATTGGAGCCACCAGACATATTTCATGAATGATGCTGAATTCTTAGGACTCATTTAGGGAGTATGAGGATGAATTCAGGCAATTCTTTAACTGTAAAGCCACCATTTTTTCTCAGAAATTTGTTAATCTTAATCTCTCTCAAAAATGATCTGTATTACTAAAATTCAGTGGGGGAATTATTACTGCTATTATTTATAGGACTGAGGTAATAGTAATAGTGGTATTTTCTCCTTTGTAATCAAGTTAGTAAAATTTGCTTGCGGTTGTAAAACAAAAGCATGTTTTCAGTTTCTCTTAGAAAAGACAATTAAAAAAATCAGTCACCAAAAAGGTCAAGGTTCCCATGACCTTTTCAGCATCTCCCATAGAGTATAATGACTGAATCACAGACTTAATGTTTATCTTGCTGGTTTTTTACCTCATCACATGTAAAGAAAGAGATGTGCAAGTGCTGGGAAGAGAGTTCACTTCTGCAATACCAGAGGGTAAATCAATATGACTGGTAGTCCTTTGAATCACTCACTTTTACCTCTTTGCTCTCATGCAATTTCATTAAAATTAATGCTTTTTTGTTTGTTCTTTTTCTATGAACAAATAGTAGGTAGACTGGTTGCGTTTTAAATTGAAGCTAGCTATTACCCAGGTTTAATTGCTAGCAGATAAACTGACCCTAATGGTTTACAAGTATATGCTTCGTTGACTCCATATATCTATTTTTTTCCTATTATGGGAAGTAAATTAGATACTTAAAAGTAACATAATCTTAACCTAATAATCTAATTATCTTTTTCTTTATGATGTGCCTAAATTTTCAATGTAGGTAATCGTTTGTGCTATCTTACAGAGATAAAGTCAATAGCTAGGTACCTCACTGGTCTGCAAAACCTGGGACTGATGGGAAATTTTAGAAGACCTGGTTTACTTTTAACTTTGCTAATACGTTATTGTTAGGTTATCTGATAAAAAGTTAATCTCCCAAAACAAAAAAAAAGCACAGAGAGACAATGGCGGATGGTGGAACCTGAAAAAGATCCTGCTGGCTACTCCCAGGCGCATCACAGGGAATGGATCAGACCATCAAGGGCTCATCTCTGCAAGTGCAGAAGAGCAGCACAATGGCAGGCAGTGAGCCCAGACTGCCTACTCAGAGGAAGGGACACCCTGTCTGGGCTCCTCCCAGGGCATCTCAGGAGACCATCACATCCATGGGCCAGGTGTGAAAGCCATCACAACAAGTCAACAAGAGTGGCTCTCCGGAGCAACTTTTGGGCTGAGGGAGGTTGCTGCCTCGGGACATAGGACATGTTGTGGGTTGCAGGGAAAGAGTATTTTTGTATTAAGTCTTACTTTGGAGTAAGACTGATTATGGGATATTTAGGGGAAGAACCAAATCAGAGAAAGGGAGGAAACTAGGTGATTTGGGGAGGAAAAAACATGCGAAATTAGAGGGATAAAAAGGACAGGTTGCATTTAAATGGGGCTGGTCAGCACATTTGCCTGGCCATGCCCTGCACCCTGATCAGCCCAGTCTGTCCTGTCCTCTTATTAAACTCCTTTCTAACTATTTTCCTGGGTGAGGGACTCTCTCTTCTGTGTGCATGTGTGTGTGCATGGAGATCTGAGTGCCAGCAACTGAAGTGGGACCTTGGGTCACAGGGGCCCATGTGTCTGTGGTGCCTGCAGCTGGAGCAAGTGAAGGATGCGAGCAAGCGTGCGATTGCTAGTGAACATCAAACCGGACTAGCTGGCCAGTAGGTGAGGTAACCTGGGAACCACATACGTGTGTGTGTCTCCAAGGGCAGGACCACAGGGGCAGTTGGCTACTGCAGGGACCAGGAGTCCCAGATGACTGCCAAAGGGACTGTAGGGTCCAGTGGGTTGACTGGGAGACCTGCTCAGTGTGTGTGTGTGTGTGTGTGTGTGTGAGAGAGAGAGTGTGTGTGTTTTTAAGGATGAGACCACAGGAGGATGTATGTGTGTCTGTGGGTCTCTAAGGGCGAGACTACCACAGCTGTTGATTTAACATTATATTTACCAGGTAAAACATTACAGGCTTGCAAAAATTTTGTGATCCTTAGGAAGTTTTTTGACAATTTCTATAATTAATATTTTAATAAAGATTGTATTTTATATTTAAGAATTGTACTGCTGACTTTCTGGAATTCAGTAAGAGCTGCCCTTTGAGTTAAAATCATTTTGATGACCTTGGTATATACATAAAACTGAAGGTCAGTTATAATGACCAATATTTGCATTTCTTTAGAGATGGAGTACTGTGTTTGGCAGTATTTGAAAGGGATTCTGAGCTGTCAGCTGACCAATATTTCTTGGCACTGTGTTGCGCTCACAAAATTTAGAAGCATGTTTAGCTCTTCAGAGACACAATTCCACCTGCTTAGTAAAACTGTAGAGTTCTCATGATGCCCTTTAGGACCGCCAAAGAGTTGGTGTAAAAACTAACTGCAATACCTACAAGCTGAGAATATAGTCTAGTTGCAGAAGTATAGGACTGAAATTGGCTGCCTTCTGGATCACATGAATCAACTCTCCCCTTCACTGTCTGCAAGTTACGCTCCCCTCATATAATGGTGAGGATTTTTTTAACAGAAACAAAAAAATAATTTTTAAAACATTCTTTTAGTTTTTGTTGTATTTATTTTAACGTCTAAAGTGCATATCAGCTAAAAATCCAGAATTATCAAGCAATAAATTTAATGTTCTCAAAAATGTATACACAAAAGATATATATTCATATTAATAAAATAAAAAAAAGTATCCATATTGGTAGCATGATAAAAACAATAAGAAAATTGCCCAGTGGAATTGGCAATTTCAGGCACAGCATTAAGCCGAACAAGTATTTTGCTCACAGAAGGCTTTGACATGGTCACAGCTTTTCATTTTGAAGTTGTACAAAACAGAAAAACTGGAAACTCAAGGGAAAAAAAGGTTTTATTCTGCTTAAAAGTTTCATCAAAACTCAGCTGTAAGTAGAATCATTTCTTTTTAAATAGGTAGTTTCGTTCTTCATGGAGACATTTTCAAAATTGAATCTTTGGCAGCAACTCAATCACAGCAGCAGAAAATGATGATGCTAGGACCAATCCAATTCTGAAAACACCTATTTCCAAATAGAAAAGCTTTTCCTGATCATCAAGCAGGTATTGTCCTCACTTTTTTTTTCATCTATGTATAAGTGATACCTACAATAGCTTCTCCCCTTGAGAAAGTGAAGCGTTTAGCATTTTGGCAGTAATCAGAGCCTTGTTTCTTTTGAATGCAAACTCCAACATGGAAGTCATGACAGATAAGATATGAAACAATCTTTTGAACTGTGTTTGCATGCTAATCCCCCTCTCTGTGTACATGCACATCCAAAAGAAACTTAGTGTCAGATGAGGAAGGAGGAAAGCATCATGAAAGAATATAATTTTCACCTCTCTTTGTAACCTTTCCTTTTTTTTTTTTCCTTTCTTTTTTTTTTTAATCTTATTTAGCAGCTGCATATTTGAAGTGGTAGCCAAAAAAATTAAGGACATCAGAAATAGATAATTAATAAGGGCATTTTAATATAATTATTTGTGAAGTAGAAATTTCCTTTCAGGATATATTTGGTGGATGAGGAAACTGCATTTGAAGGAAATAACCTGAATGCTACACTGTCTTGGCTTCAAAACTTTATGCTCACAAGCAGATTATGCTATCCAGAGAAAAACTGTTCAAGGTGGTCCTTGAAAAAGTACTGTTGAAAGAAAACACAGAAAGAAAGTGAACGTCTTAGCATCATAACAAAACAAAACAAAAAAGTATGCAAATTGGGATGTTTTTAGTAATTGCCCATTTTTTATCTGCAGAGCTGTGAAACTGTAATAGGAGAAGGAGAGAAAGAGAAGGAGAGGAAGCAAGGAAGCAAAGAAGTGAGGAAGGAAAACAGAAGTCACACTAGTAGTATTAAAAGTCAAATACTGACATTTCTTCCAGCAGCACCTTGTTTTTCACAAGTAGATGGGCAATTTCAGTTTAAAATTCCAGAATCAAATGATAAAATAAAATAATATGTTACCTGTTCAACAAGTTCAAGAATCTGAAGAAGTACATACCAGTCTCTTAAGATAAGGAGAAAGCCCTGAGGGTAAATTATCTGATAATGCCTTTCTAAGCCCCTGAGATGTGTATGAACATTTGAGGTAACTACTGGACAAAGATGTATAATGGAAATTTCTGGTGACAAACCAACAATAGAGATTATATGGTCTGTCTGATTTAGGCACATGTCTTTTTTCCTCTTCCACTTTTGACAAAAACATTTCCACTTTTTAATTTCCCTTCTCATTGGCTTTTCATTTTTCCCCATGTTCTGCCTCAACCTTCTTTTTTGAGAACAGAAGAAAAATAGTCATTTCATTTTTGATTTTTTCAACCTCAGCCATGCTGCATAGCAAGCCCACTTGAACATTTATTATTCTCTTTTTACAGATACAGTGTGTGTTATGATAGATTCTCAAACTCAGATTGCATTTTGCCATTCCTCATGTTATAAGTGCATTCTCTGACCTCTGAAACACAGCTTTCCTTGCTGGGTAATCCCTTCTTCAAACTGTAGCAGACTCTATGCTTACTCCTCAGATATTCTTTGAGGTCTTTTGATCTATTTAATCTGGAGATTTTTTCAGACTCATAAAAAACAGGGTTGGAAGAAACCTCCAGATAGTACACTGTTGCCACAAGGCAGGATCAGCTATGGTTATACTATTCCTTGTAGATGTTTTTCTACATCCTTCTCTAAAAAAGTCTTCATTGTGGAGGTGTGTCCCCCCACCCAATTTCCTGGATGCAAATTCCAATTATAACCAAGAATCAAGTGAAAGAAGTCCCGTTCCAAACAAAAAAGTAAGGAAAGATGGTTCCTCAGATGCACAGATTCCAAAAATAGATCCTAGAGTACCACAGATACCTGTTATGAATTTGCATGGCTTGCCAGAAATAGGAATTGACTCATGTCATAAACTCACTGCCACAAAAGACAGTCAAATGGTGAAGATGGATTAGCAATTGCCAGTTCTACAATAGTATTGAGGAACAGGTATATGGTAATTTTTGTGTGGAGAATTTTCATAGAGAAAGAAGGATAGTACAATTCTTGAAATGAAGATGGATGTGTATATAGGTGGCTATACCTTTATATTACCAGCACTGCTAAAACTTAGAGAGAATTATAGCCAATAAAAGACAGCGTGCTTTTGGACCACAAATACTCACTAGATCTGTAATATCTGAGACTCTGTTTAACCAGAATATTTTATTCTTGGCTTTCAAAGATATGCTTCAGTTCCAGAGTATCTCCAAGCTATTCTTGAGATAATAACTGTTGTCAGTTATCTTAGCATTATTATTTAACTTCACTGACTTTATTGATGTTATGATTATATTGCTGTTATTTTCCTTATCTTTTATCCTGTCTTGAGTTCTGACCTCATCTGAAAATTCAAGACTTGTTGTTACTCAAATGGATAGGCTCCCCTTTGTCTGGGCTTCCTGTCAGAGTGATGGGCATGAGCACTTACAAAATTTAGCTTGCAGAGTTTGTTTTGAGGCTCTTCCCAGGTGCTGCCTTGAAATGACAAACAACTGAATTGGTTGAGGCTTTTTCTGTGTCTCTATGTTTTCTATATTTCCATCAGATTGAAGATCATGCATTTTTGATCAATCACGATGTTTTGATGCTAGAAGTCTGTTCTGGATAAGAACTCATCTACATGCTTGCCTGTCCCTTTCCTGTAACACACAGGTAAGTGGCAATATTGCAACTTTAGTAATGTGAGATAAAGATATTTGGTGCTTATATGAAAATCTCCAGGTGCTTCTGATCATTTTCAGCACCAAGCTCAGAGTTTCAGCTTTTCAAAAATGATCTCTGTTGTGAGACCTGCCTCTTCATTTAAAAATCCCTTTTTCTTTGTTTGTTTGAATAGTGATCTTGATGAAGAAGCCAGCTGCCACAAGGGAGTCTCTCCATTCCTGCAATAGAGTATCACACGGGAGCGGTCCATTCCAGAAATTCATATTTAAATTCTAGCCAGAACACTATTTTTCCAGGTTAAGAAAAACAACCAAACAAATAAAAAATAGTTTCACTTGATAAAATAGTGTAAGGGAGCCTTTCAGGAATTCTCTCTTCAGTTTTCCTTTATCTTTATAATAGAATCACCAAATATTTTTTTTTTTCTTGTTTAATGACTACTTCCCTTTGAAGTGTTGCCTCCTGAAACTGAGATGGTATCAGAAAACAGTTGCCTGTTAATATATTTTCTTAAATAAATTTTACTGAACATTCTTCACTTCTGGTCTCTGAAGAAAGCTCTGATTTCTCTCATGATTTTAATGAATGCCACAGCTAAGAATTTTTTGACCTCTGTATTTGTCTTAAAAGTGGATTTCTATTAGCACTTTTCTCTGCTTGGAACTCTCATTATAGCAAACCCTTCTTCATCTAGTTGTCACCAGTTTAACACATGCTATACTAACAAGTTCTCAGAAGTTTACTAGCAATTGTTGGTTCTGGGTTTGCTGCAATAGGTTAATCCTCATACAATTATATCACTGCAGCACAAAATCACAAGACTGCATATAAACTGTGTCAGCATTCTGAAACTGAAACTGCTTATTCTTTTTACAGCTTTTTGGAGTACTAGTGCCCTGAAAGATGCACTGAGTCCAATCTTATGTACAGCATATTGTGTGGTCATCTTTTTCCTAACATAAAATCCCCTAGAATTGGGATAATGGTAAGTAGCTCTTTGATATGTGTGGTGATTCAACTGTGTTTAAGTGTCCATTTTACTTCCATTACTTCCTTTAACCCTCTGTTGGATGCTATACAAAGTGATATGGTGTATAATTGATTCTTAGTATTCTTAGTGGTAAGAAAATATGAAATAGCAGTAGTTTATCAGTTTACTATTTCAGGTAACGACACTTTAAGAACT